>NC_141990.1:140558014-140713014 GCF_049901715.1 Pseudonaja textilis
CTGTGTTTTAGTTCCTTTGTACCATAAAAAAGCATGCCACCTCAACAACAGATCATGTCCTTCTAATATCAACAATTTAGTATTTCTTAATGTTATCCATTCCTTAACCCACATCAAATTTGTAGCTTGGTAATACAACTCCCAATTAGGAAACCAAATCCTCCTCTTATTCTAGCATCTTGCAAAAGTTTTAACTTTATTCTCGCTTTCTTACCTTGCCATATATATTTCAACACAATTTTATTTAAATCTTCAAAGTAATCTTTTCCAAGCCTAATTGGAATTGTTTGAAACAAATAAAAAATTCTGGGTAATATATTCATCTTGATTGTTGAAATTCTCCCTATTAGTGACAGTTGTAAATTTTCCCATTTCGCCAGATCTAGTGCTATCTGCAGTTTAAGTTTGATATAAGTATTCTCTTTTAGTGTACTACATCTTGCTGTCAAATATATCTCCAAGTACCTTATTGTCAAATATATCCCCAAGTATCTTATTCCTGACCTGAATTTTCAATAGGTCTGCCAGTTCTTCCTTTTGTCTTAATAGCATATTCTTTGTCAAGATCTTTGTCTTATCTTTATTTATTTTCAAACCAGCCACCTTTCCATATGTCTCTACCTTCTCTATCAATTTTGGTGCTGTTTCTAGAGAGTCTTCTAAGATGAAAACCAGACCATCTGCAAATGCTTGCAGCTTAAATTCTTCCTTTTTGATTTTCATTCCTTTTATATTTTTTTCATCTCTAATATTTCTGTTTAGCACTTCCAAAGTTAACACAAACAACAAAGGTGATAGTGGGCACCCTTGTCTTGTTCCTTTTCTTATATCGATAGATTCTGTCAGTTCTCCCTCTCTCATTACCTTTGCCATTTTCTTATGATACATAGCTTCTATTGCTTGAATAAATTTTCTAGCAAAGCCCATCTGTTCCAGCAGTAATAACATGAATCGCCAATTCACATTATCAAATGCCTTCTGTGCATCTAGAAATATCAAAGCCATTTGTTTTTCGGGATGTGCCTCATAGCATTCCAAAGTGTCCAAGATTACTCTCATATTGTCTTTAATTTGTCTCTTTGGCAGAAATCCATTTTGGTCAGGATGGATAAAATTATTTAAATGTTTTTTAAGTCTTTCTGCCAATATTGAAGAAAAGATTTTATAATCTGCATTTAGTAGGGAGATAGGTCTATAATTCTTGATTTGTAATGGATTGGTCTCCTCTTTTGGAACAAGTGTGATATAAGATTCTGACCATGATTTAGGTATCCTCTTCTTTAACATAACTTCATTCATAACTTCTAGCAGTGGAAAATTCAATGATTCTTGTAATGTTTTGTAAAATTCTGCCGGAAGTCCATCTGGGCCTGGTGCCTTTCCATTATTTTGTTTCTTAAGTGCTTCAGTTAACTCCATCATTGTTATATGGATTTCTAACATTGTTTCAATCTCTTTAGGTTTCTGGGGTAAATTAGCATTCTTTAAATACTGTTTAACACTTTCCTCATCAATATTCTCTTGGGTGTATAGATTCCCATAATATTCTCGAATAATTTCCTTCTTCTCTTTACTACCATAGCAAACTTGGCCTTGGTCATCTATTAATTGTGATATTTTCCTTGATTCTTTCTCCTTTCTCAATTTATATGCTAACCATCTACCTGGTTTGTTTGCATCTTCAAAGTAGTTCTGTTTAGCACCTCTAATTTTCTCTGCTAATTCTTCTTTTTCTATTTGACCCATTTTATGTTTAACTATATCCATTTTTAGCTTGATGTCCTTTTTCTGTGGCATTTTCTGTAGCTCTTTTTCAAGTCTTTTATACTCATCCTCTAAGGCCTTAGAGGCTAATCTTTTCATGGCATTTCTTTTCCTTGTATAGTCTATTATCAAGCCTCTGGCATATGCCTTCATTGTATCCCATACGTTCTGGATTGATGTATCTTCTTTTTTGTTTTCTCTAAATAAAAAAGGCAGTTCTTTCTCCATCCACTGTGTGAAGTCTTTTCCCTTTAAAATAGTATTATTTAATGTCCATCTAGATCTTCTTCTTTGTCCTTTCTATTTAATTGTCATTGGATTGTGATCTGCCCAAGTACTTGTTTCAATATTTATTTCTTGAATATGAGTTAACAATTCAGTTGATATCCATATCATATCTATTCTGGACCATGATAAGTGTCTATTTGAGTAGAAGGTGTATTGTTTAGTTTTAGCATTTCTTTCTCTCCATGTAACTTTTAAGTTTATTTCATCTACCATTTAAAAAAAAAGATTTAGGGAGAGTCTTTCTATTTTGCTTTATTGTTTTCTGTGATGTGTAGTCCAGTTTATTGTCTACAATTCCATTAAAATCTCCCATCATAACTATATTAATATAGTCCAGTTCAACTATTTGCATATGTAATTTTTTATAGAATTCTTTTTGTTTGTCGTTTGGGGCATAAATTGAAATCAGGAGTGTTTTCAGTTTATTGTCCATTATTTCCACCATTAATATTCTTCCGTCGTCATCATTATAAATCAATTTCGCTGAGATGGTCTCTTTAATATATAAAACCACTCCTCTTTTTTTACATTGTGTCAAGGAAGTGAATATTTTCCCTAATTTTGGCTGCATCAACAATTGTTCATATTGTTTTTTAATATGTACTTCTTGTAGGCAGATTATATCAAATTTTAATTTCTCTAATTTTTGAAAGATTTTCCTTCTTTTAACGGCTGAGTTAAGTCCATTTATATTAATTGTAATCATTTTTTTCTCTTCCATGGTTATATTTTGTAATTAGGTTTAACAGCTCTTGTGGATCTTGGTTCACGTTGTTCTTTGGCTTCCTCCTTTCCACCTACTGCACCTTCTTTTTTTTCAGTCATCATTTGGCAGTCCTCTTGAAATTCAATTTGAGATTTCTTTTTCTGTCTCTTCCTCTTTCCTTCCAAAAAATTCTGTGTAAAATGATTCAGATTTCTCAATTGAGTCAATTCTATGTCTCTGTTGTTGCCATGTAAACATTAAACCTTCTGGAATCAGCCATCTATAATACACCTCTTTTTAAAGTAATAATTTGGTCAAGAATCGGTATTGCCTTCTCATCTCTCTCACTCTTCTGGGTACTTGTTTCAAGACCACAATCTCCTTATCTTTGTATTTCAATATTTTCTCTCTTGCCACTTGCAATATTTGCATTTTAATGGCTTTTTTTGTAAATCTGATGTGAACTTCTCTTGGTAAGCTATTTCTCTGTTGTTTGTTCAATGTTCTCTGTTCTTTGTTCAATGTTCTCTATTCTCTTTTCAATATTCTCTGATCTTGTTTGAATATTTTGAATACCTTGCATAATCATCTGCAGGGTCACTTTTTCTTGTTCTTTTTCTTGTCTTGATATTGTCTGTATTGAACGTTGTCCTCCAGATGGTGGAGAGGAAGAAGTGGAAGTTGAAGAACCAGGAGCGGTTAATTTCCTACTCATTTTGAGGAGTTCAAAATATTCAGGTTCTTCTAGACCTTAATCCAGTTGTAAAATAACCAATTGCAGTTCCAAATAAAAATAGTAGGAAAAAAGTAGGAAGATAGTAAGAAAAGAGAAGCCAAATAGTAATAATAATAGAAAAAGAAGAAAAAAAATTCTTCAGGTTCTTGTATACCTTAATCCAATCGGTTGGTTAGATGACAGTAAATATTCAAAAATGAAGGAAAAGACCATAAACACACCATGAACACACACACACACACACACACACACACACACACACACACAAGTTGTAAAATCCTAAAAAAGGCGAAAAAGTGAAGAAAAAGGCCAAAAAAAGAAAGGAAAAATTCTACAGGCTCTTCAACACCTTAATCCAATTAAGAGGTCTCAAATATAAAAGTATGCATAAAAATAAACCAAAAAAAAAAAGAAAAAGAAAAAAAAACCAATATGGAAGGTAGATGGAAAGACAAAAATACCAGGAAGGGAAAGAGAAGAAAAAGGCTACTCTCTTAAAAAGAAAAGGAAGGGAAGCATTAATACTAAAGCTTTTCCTTTAAAATAAAAAGCAGACATAGAAATTTAACTTCCAAATACAAGAAAAAAACAAAGACAAGTTCCAGAGAGCCAAAAATCCAAATAGCTATTGCAAAAAAAAAAAGTAAACTGATGAGGAGGGGTAGCACAGCTCAAAAAGAATAAAAAGAGCACACTGCACTTTGTTTGATTATCCAAGGCTTTTGTTATAACTCTCTTCTCCAAAGACTTATCACCTTTTCTTTTCCTAAGCTTCAACACCAGACTCCAAGTATTGATAGAAACCCAGAAGAGCACCTGTAATAATACTCTCCCATGCTCTTCCCTCTATCTTATCAAGCAGGCAATGTCCTTGAAAAAAAGTCTCAGTTCTTTCTCAGCTTTGTCTGGTCAAAAGAAAAAGAATATTTCCAAGCCTCTAGTTGGCAGTGCTACAAAGTTTCTTTAGCTTTCACTTTCCCTCTCCTTTTCCAAGCAAAATATAATAAGAATTAATTTTTTTAAAAAGAAAAGAATATTTAAAGAATAACTAAAAGGGAGTCTCTGACTTAAAATATTATAAAATCAAAAAGGAGAGAAGAATACATATATTAAAAAAAAAAGTCCAGTTTCAAAATATAAGATCATATGTAGGAAATCCAGCAATGAGAAAAAAAAATATTACTTTGACGTTCCTGTTTAAAATCGCCGCTTAATCACTTCTGTCAAAACTTTTACAGATTCTTTCTTTCCCTTAGGGTGTCCTTTCAAGTCTTAAAATAAAGAAAAAGTTCTCACCAAACCGGCACACTCTCTCTTTCCGTTCTCTTTCGTTTCGGAGCTGTCCCAACTTCAGCAGCTTTAATGGCTGCCTCTTTGCCGCTGGCAAAAAGAGCTTCTCCTGGATCTACCAGGGACTTTGCGATATCCCTGGGATCGACAGGATGCGCTCTTTACATTCACCATCTCTTCGGGACGGTTTAGATCCACTTGGACCATCCAGGAATAAAGATATTGGCTGCAATCTCAGATCTCAAAGATCGCCTGCCGTATCGTTGTGATGCCAGCTCCGCCCTCCCCTTGTGTTGAGGGAATTATTTGTTTAGCAGAGTGATGGCTTTCAGGAAAAAAAATGTTCTTGTGTCTAGTTGTTCTGGTGTGCAGTGCTCTATAGTGTCATTTTGAAGGAAGGAGTTGACACAGTTTATGTCCAGGATGTGAGGGGTCTGTAAATATTTTCACAGCCCTCTTTTTGACTTGTGCAGTATACAGGTGCAGATGACAGATTAAATAATTCCTCTGTAGAACTGGATCAGCAGCTCCTTGGGCAGTTTGAGCTTTTTGAGTTGGCCCAGAAAGAATATTCTTTGTTGTGCTTTTTTGATGATGTTTTTGATTTTAGGCGTCCATTTTAGGTCATGTGATATAGTAGAACCTAGAAATTTGAAGGTCTCTACTGTTGATACTGTGTTGTCTAGTATTGTAAGAGGTGGTAGTATGGGAAGGTTTCTTCTAAAGTCTACCACCATTTCTACGGTTTTGAGTGTGTTCAGTTCCAGATTGTTCCGGTAACACCACGAAGCAAGTTGTATAACCTCCTGGCTGTATGCAGATTCATCGTTGTCTCGAATGAGACCAGTCACTGTTGTGTCATCAGCAAACTTCAGTATTTTAACAGATGGATTGTTTGAGATGCAGTCATTGGTATATAGAGAGAAGAGAAGTGGAGATAGCACACAGCCTTGGGGGGCACCTGTGCTTATTGTACAGGTATCGGATGTGATTCTGCCTAGCTTCACCTGCTGCTTCCTGTCTGTTAGGAAGTGTGTTCAGGTACCGCTAGTAGGTCTAATTTACTTAGAAGAGTGTCTGGAATGATGATATTGAATGCTGAACTGAAGTCTACAAAGAGGACCCTTGCGTAGGTATTTGGAGATTCAAGGTGTGGTAGGATGTAATGCAGAGCCATGTTAACAGCATCATCTGTCGATCTATTTGCTCAGTATGCAAACTGCATGGGATCTAACAGCAGACCTGTGATGGTTTTCCGGTGGGACAGTACAAGCCTTTCAAAGATTTTCATAACTACAGATGTTAGAGCAACTGGTCTGTAGTCATTCAGCTCCTTGATGGAGGGCTTCTTTGGCACTGTGGGATGATGGTAGAACGTTTGAAGCAGGAAGGAACATAGCACATCTCTAGTGATCTATTGAAGATTCGGGTGAAGATGGGGGCCAATTGGTCAGCACAGACTTTTAAGCAAGAAGGAGTTATCTTGTCTGGCCCTGGTGCTTTTCCTGGCTTCTGTCTGTGTAATAGATCTTGCACTTCTTTTTCTGTGATCACCAGAGGTTGTGAGCCCAATGGATTGGGGCCAGTTGTAGGAGGCTTGGCTGTTGTTGGTGTGTTTGAGATGTGGGTTGTGGAGATAGGTGGCTGTAGTTTCTTTTCAAACCTGCAATAAAACACATACAGGTCATCTGCTAGTTGTTGATTTCCTTCTGCCTGGAAAGGAGGTTTGCTGAAGCCGGTGATGTTTTTAAGAGTTTTCCACATGTTTGCTGGTTCATTTGTTGAGAATTGATTCTTTAACTTTTCAGAGTAGCTTCGTTTTGCTGCTCTGATCTCTCTTGTTAATAAGTTTCTGGCCTGGTTGTATAGCATTCTGTCACCTTTGCTGTAGGCTTCCTCTTTGAAACGATGTAGCTGCTTAAGTTTAGCTGTGAACCAAGGTTTTTTGTTACTATATATTTGCAGGTTCCTTGTTGATACACATAAGTCTTAGGGGGCGTGCATAAGCGCACCAACGTGCCTACCGTCCCTGTCCTATTGTTTCTTTTATTTTTCTTTTATTTTTCTTATATGTACCCATTTCATGTATTCAAAACTATGTATACACTTATACTTATTATCTTGTAAACAATTGACAAATCAAATAAATAAATAAATAAGTCTTCACAGAAGCTAACATATGATGTTACAGTATCTGTGAGCTTATCTAGGTCTGCAGAGGCATCTTCAAAAACATTCCAATCAGTGCAATCAAGGCAGGCCTGGAGTTTCAGCTTTGCCTCATCCGACCAAGTCTTCACTGATTTAATTGTTGGTTTAATGGTTTTAAGACTTTGTCTGTAGGCAGGTACAAGGTGAATCATGCAGTGGCCAGAGTGTCCCACAGCTGCTCATGGTAAAGACCTATAAGCATCTTTTACTGTTGTGTAGCAGTGGTCTAAAGTATTTTTGCCTCTGGTGGGACAATTTATATGCTGGAAATATTTTGGGAGCTCTTTCCTTAAATTTGCTTGATTGAAATCTCCTAAAATGATGGGAAGGGAACCTGGGTGTTTGGCTTCAGCCTCCATAATTTGATCAGCAAGAGTTCGTAATGCCTTGTTGACACAGCCTTGTGGAGGAACATACACAGCTATTAGGAGAAATGAGGAGAATTCATGTGGAGAGTAAAATGGCTTGCAGTTGATGTGTAAAGACTCTAAGTTTTCATCACAAAACTTATATATTATAGTTATATCCTGAGATCAGCTGTTGTTGATATATAAACATAATCCTCCACCCTTTGTTTTACCTGATGTCTCTTCAATTCTGTCTGATCTAAATGTCTGAAATCCTGGGATGTATATGGTGTTGTCCCCATGAATTTGTGGATTAAGCCAGGTTTCAGTAAAACAAAGAACAGCTGAATTATGAAAATCAGAATTCCATCTATTTAAGAGATTAATTTCATCCATCTTGTTAGCCAGGGACTGTAAATTAGTCAGAAAGATTGAAGGCAGATGAGTTTTTTCCCCCTATTCCTTAGTCTGTTTAAAATTCCCACTCGTTTACCTCGTCTCCTCTTCAGGCGTGGTCACTTCTTTGCTTTCTTTGTTGTAATCCATAGCACCGGGGAATTGGTTAGAATCTCCTCCGCTTTTGCAAAGACAGGTGGGGGTGGGGAATCAGAAAGCTGCTCCTTAAGGGAACATTGCCTATTTCTTAGCAGATGGTCCGTGAGTATGAAATCCGTAGTGAATTGTAGATAATAATAAGGAATAAAGAAACCGTTAGAGAGCATTTCACCGAGGCAGCCGTTGTCTTCTTTGTGTGTCCAATCACACTTGGCCAATCAAGACTATTCTATTCTATAATATCCTTTTCATTGTTTTGCTTTGATGAATCTTGAAGTAATAAGCAAACAATAGCAGATAAAACCCCACATTTCGGAACCTGTTTGCTGAATGTCTAAGAAAGCCAACCAAACTGTCTTCATAGCTTCCAAAGAATCTTCCACTTTAAGAAATGTGCTACTTGTGTCTCAGAGCACCAAGCCTGGTTTACCTGATACTGCTTGATAAAATATTGAAATTGCAAACCTTGCAAAAAGATTTCCTGAAAGGTACACAAACTAACAAGCATAATGGAGCTTTAATGGTTCCCTTAACAGATGTAACTTGTGGCCGTGGGGCTGGTGATGGGTGGTTATGTTTGTGCATAATGTTGCAAATACTTTTGAGTATGCCGCAGCAGTGTAGATTACCCAACAGAAACATATTCTTATTAAAACTTTACAGATTAAAGAGTTTCTAATTTAATATGCCAGGTACTTAATTGTTGTACCATGGGCATAACTGATGTAATATGTTTCTGAATAGCAGAGAGTTCCTGGGGCTTTTAGCATCCCCCTTTGATTAGCAGATTAAAACATAAAATAATTGTGAGCAATGCAAGAATCTCTAATCTTAATGTTACTTTCTCTCCCTAAATCCCATCTTTGAATGCAAATATGGTTGGAGAGAAAAAAAAAATTTCTGAAGTGTTTGAGATCATTATAGGAGAACTGAAGCCATTAACTTGCCATGAAAGAAGAGAGGTATGTGCTTCTTGGATATTCTTGATCAATGAAACTTATGTATATCTGCATACATCATTGAAATTAACAACACTTATTCACCAGTAAGCATTTTTAGGGTGGCAATCTACTCAGTTCCATACAGCTTAATTGGCTGAATGCAAAGAAATATTAGTAGAAAGAAAATCTTTGCTAGTGCTTATTTGCAAGGTCATTCAGCTAGAATTTACACTGCATTACAAGCCTAGTTTATACTGGAGATCCATGAAAAGATTCCATGAAGATTGGACATGGAAAACTGAGGAATTTTCACAAAGAACTGAAATGCGGTTTGATTTGTTTTTATCCAGGAGTTCAGCGGAGATGTTGACCCATTCTAAACTCCCTTCGCCAACCTTTAAACCACTACTTTCTCCTTTTTATTCAATAATAGCAACCAATTGCACCAAAGAAAGGGTTTTTTCCGCTTAATTTGTTTTAATATACACAATTATAGGGAGAAAGATAAAACAAGGAAAAACAAAAGAAGAGAGGGGAAGCAAAGGAAAATGATGAAAGCCTATTATAATACATGAAAAAAAAACCAGTTTTTTTTTTTCAGTTTTCAAATGCAACATTTAACCTTAGCACATGAGGTAATGTTAATCATTCTTTCCATTATCTTGATAGGGAATCCATTTATAAGGAGTGAGCAAATACACATGGTCAATCCAAGATGGTAAATCCATGGTGGTCTTACATTTCCATTATAAAAGTTGTTTCATCTTTTGATCAATCCAATCCTATTCTATTCTATTCTATTCTATTCTATTCTAAAATGACCAGGTGATCATGTACCAACGTTCACATTGTGTTCCTAATAATTATGTTTTTCCATTTCATTGCTTAGATTGCATAGGAAAAAAAAATAGGAATCCAAATGTCAGGTAAAAACTAAAAGTCAGGAAAGTGAAAAAATACCCACCATCATCACATAGTAGTGTAACTTCTGACAGAGAAAATCTAGATATTTGTCCATCCATTAAAAAATTCTTAATAACTTACCAACCTGCCTAAAATATTTTACAGTGATTAACAGGAAAAAATATGAATCCATTCATCAGTCATGGAGTCTCACTCATGTTTATATTTATCTTTCCTTATGGGTTTTCTAGGATTTTTAACCAACCTCTTTAAATGAAATGTCAACGGTATATCAAAGATGGTATACCAAGCTCCTTTTTTGAGGTTTGACTACAGATCAAACAATTTGGAAATTTGCTGGAACAAAATACTTTGGTTCTAACTTAGAAACAAGTTCTCTCTTTAAAAGATTTCTTATTTTTTTAAAAATGGCACATTTTATTGGCTTTGCCTATTGTGGAAATAAAAGGAAAGGTTTATTAAAGAAGACTAAACATAGTTATAGTATGGAGTTCTATCCAAAATTACATGAATGGCCTTTGCCTCTCACAGCTGAATGCCCCCTTCTGTTTTCCACCTGCACCCCCTGAAGTCTTAAGGAAGCAATTTTTCTTGGCATTTACCACCTACAAACAGCAATTAATTTAACAATAATCTTGATTAATTTGCTCATGCTACTTTTTCTCTTTATCTCAGTTGCCATGAGGAGGAAATCAAGCACAGGAATCCACAGGTAAAATGAATGCTTCCATGCTATTTTATCTTCAAGCAGTAATTATTGGCAGATCTTTTAGAAGTTAAATATCTTCTTTGTTTTCCTCTTAATAGTAGTGAGAAAACATAAGTTAACTCCAATGATTATATCATAGTTTATAACTGCCCAGCTTTGAACATGATTCCTATCTTTGGCTCTTTCAATTCCATTTTAACCTTATGGCCGTCTCTTCTACCACCAGTCCAGATTAAAAAATAACACAAACTTGTACTTATATGATTTTTATGTTTAAGAGAATCCCTGTCTAAAGTCAAGCACTATGTAGAAGCATGGGAACAATTCTTTAATCTCAAAGGGCAATGTCTTCCAGTTGACTCCTTTTTCATCCAATCCATGTGATTCTAATTCAGCCCATCCTTCTGTGGCACTTCTATGTATATATAAAATTTCCAAAGTTAAAATAAAAAATACAAAAGGAGAAAACAAACTTTAACAACCAACTAACACTAATGATAAAAAAAACATGTGTACAACAAACAAACAAAACAAATAACAAATGCATCAGTCACACTGACATAAAATAAAAAGCCCACCCCTGGCTGAATGCTAACGAATACATCAAAAATATATGTATTTTTACCATGACTTCTATAGAAACTAGCTAGCAAAAATTCTAAGAGGTCAATGTCCTAAAAGCATGGGCAACCAATTAACATATATAACGAGGTGGGGAAGGTTCAAGAAACAGACACACTTGTCTGAAATGTGGTTAAAATAAGCAAGTTATCTTTAAATTACCCAAAAAGAAGTTGGTTTATTGTGAGTTAATTCCAAAAACACATGATATAAAAATGTAATTTGACACAAGGTGTATGAAGCGTGAGGTTTAATACATTTAGAAAAGCTAGCAGGATTGAAATTAAAAGGAATTGTTATTATTTTAGCACTAGGAGCTCTAATTGTGTATTTGTTGAAGGATGCTTTGGCTTCAGAAAAACCTCTGTCTCATTGTAGAGATGTTCCTTTTTCAGATTAATTGCTAGAAAGGGGACATACAACCCCCCAAAATAGCCTTTTAAATCATTTTGGTTTTTTTATAAATTAGAACACTTTATCTACCCCACATAGATAAGCCACATAGAACAGCTTACATAATATTCTCTCTTCTCTTTCCACTCCAAATGGCTAGAAATAATATAGCTGAGGAAAATGCAGTGATTGGTCATTCCTAAAACTAATAATCTTGAAAGAGGGAATGAATGGATCCCTAACATTCAATTATACGTCTCCCTCTCCATATTGTTCAGCGGATTAATACTGAAAGCATTAAGATCATATAATTGACACACAAACTGAGTAGATCAAAGGGAAGTAATATTAAATCTCAATATTACTGGAGGGGATATTTCAACTTTTTAAAAAAATCCTTCTTGTGCAAGGGGATAAGTTAATAGATGGTTTCCGCAAGATGGTTTATTGATTATGACTCCATGTGATTTGAGAACCCAGCCAGCTTTATCAATTGATGACTCAAAGTGTTCACCAACCAAGGCAGTTGGTTGGCAAAACTATGATACAGTTAGTCATGACCAATTAGAAACATTGAATAAGTATGTGGGAAGAGAGAGAGAAAGAGATTGAATGGGGTATAAGTGAGGAAGACTAAGATGGTGAGGAAAAAAAGAAAAGAGGACCTATGGGCTAGTCAAATCATAAGTATAGCCAGCGTAAACTGCTACTTGTTGATGTTTACTGAACTTGTACGACCTGCTCACCTTGCTACCCAATTTGCTGGGTTTGTGAAGCACATTGGCTGAATTCACACCAATATGCTGGGCTATAACCTGGTTAGCTAAATTGTGCCTTAATGTTGTGCAAACACAACTACTGCATGAGAACCTGGAGGTAATGAATAACCTCACTTAACATATGTTTCAGATATTTGAGATGTAGTAGAATTCCTTCAATACTTTGAAATGCATTCTTTTTCTATCCCTTTGAGGGAAACATCTTCCCAAAATAAATGGAAGACTAAACCAACTTCATTTAGTTATTCTGTA
This sequence comes from Pseudonaja textilis, assembly GCF_049901715.1. NCBI lineage: Eukaryota > Metazoa > Chordata > Lepidosauria > Squamata > Elapidae > Pseudonaja > Pseudonaja textilis. The sequence goes on from NC_141990.1 coordinate 140,570,531, forward strand.
TTTGTATATCTGACAAAATAATGGCATTATTCTGGAAGTATATAAAATATGAAAAGAAATAATGTCTAGATGAATACATTAGATCAAAGGAGATGTAAGATTAAATAATGAAAATATTTAATATATCAAGAGTAATAAAATACTTTTGAATTCAAGTTCACATGGCCAGGACAGCAAACTGGATTAGAGTTGTATCATCCATCTGACAGAACTTAATTTCACATGACAGTTTTGAGTATTTGTTGAGGGCTTTTGCATATACCCAAAAATGGCCGGGTAAAGTTTTTGAAAAGTTATAACTGGATTAAAAGTGTAAATGGACTTGAAATAAGATTTTAAAATTAATTGAATGATTTTTTTCTGGAAGGAATATGGCTCCTGTTTTCAACTATAGAGAAAAAACATAATAAGATGGGGATTTGAAGTTTGGACACTAGAGGGGGCTAAAAGAAAGCGAGATTTTAATTAAAGAGAAAAACACATGTTTGACTGATTAACACAGAGTTTAGGAAAAATGCCTTAACACATATTGAATGTTATATGTTAACAATGGATTCAGAAGTTAATTTTAAGGATGTCTGCCATTATAGATAGCCTATGTGTGAATGATATTATGTAAGAGGAACAGTTTCTTCTAGATAAGACCAAAGTAGTTCTGAACATGGATTTAAAAATGACAGACTATAAGAAGGTTCTAGAAAAAGGAAATACTAGATGTACAAAATAAATTGGTGATGTTTTAATAATTAAAATGGGCATACAACCAACCAGGAGAATGACTTGGATAATTGTTCTATATTAGGTTTGTTGGAAGAAAATACCTTCTGGGTTCAGTTCCAAGTGGGAAAAAGACACTGGAAACAGGGAGGCTGTTTGGAAAGATGCTTTAATGGTGGACAGGATCACATGGCTTGGAGCTCCTGAATGAAAAAAGGGAAGAGATCTTGAGAGTCCCTGGATTTTATGCCCTTTGTTGGGATTTGAATTTGAGCATGCATTCTGGTTGGTTGTCAGACTCCCATGGGGCCATGCAAGGGCAACTCTGTAGGCTACCCTGTACCATACTTGGCTGAGCCTTGCTGGATGATGATGTAATGAAAAGGCTTTGGGGTTTGTACTATGGGTCTGCCTGAAGGAGGCAGATCTTTGTTATGTAGAATAGACTGGCCCAGGCCTTAATGGACCATTAACAAAAGAGGGGGGGTGAGTTTCTGCCTCTCTGAGTTTCTACTTTTCTTTTAGGAGAAATATTCTGCCTTTTTAATATATTCTAAAATATTTCATTTTTCTAGGAGAAGGGTGGGTGCTAGCTTCCTACCGGTTTACAAAGGAAACCTGTTCATGTTTGGAAAGGTATGGCTTATGGCAGGCCTTGTCCCTTCAGCTTAACCCTACATCCCAAAAATTCTATTCAAAGGCAAGAAACCAATTCAAACCAACTCCAACAACAGTACTGGGACTCATCAATCTAACAAAGTAGGGGAGGAGATGAGCATCAGCCTCTATCTCCCTATCACAGATGCAACTAAAATGTGAGTAATGGATTCACCACTTCAGGGCCTGTTTCAGTTCCAAAAATTAAAAATTAACCCAGCCACAACACAGAGCACCACCCCAACCCCTCAAAGACTCTGTCCAAATCATGCCTCCCCCAGAGCAGTAGTCCTTTATACCCTACCCCACAACAACTATAGTGTTAAATCATTCCTGGAGATTTGCTTTCAGCATCTGCAGAAACATCTATTTTTTTATTGCAATGACTAAAGTAATTTGCAGCCAAAGTGAACAGCTTCCAACAAGCTCTTGATCTACAAATCCTCCTATAGAACCGGTCCAAACAGATAGAAGTTGCTGCTTCTCCTGTAACTAAGACATACAGAATGCTGTCAGCAGACAATACTGGTTTTCTCACCCCAAATAGTGAAAGTGACACTAACAATGACTCCTCTGGAGCTTTAATCCAGTAATCACAAGCAACTGCAACTACAACTGCCTTATAAGAACAATAAAGTCATACAGGAACCCTGTCTGAAGGTATACCCTTAATTTCTTCCAAACCTTAGGTGTCTCCTCTGGTCCCAGGGGAACTGGAATCCAAGGAGAAATAGCTCCTCTCACCTCTATTTACAAGGCAAAGTATGTTCCCCTCCTAAATAATTGAGCTTCCTGCTATCAATGATCCATATTTCACTATCCATGCTACACTGATTTTTCCAAAGGACAAAGAGTTGGAAAAGAAGAGGACACAAACACGATGGTGCCTCAGTTCCATCTTCCACAGAGCGGGACACAACTACAACTGCTTCAACCATCAATCAATGACACCACTTTCCTCATAAAAAAACCACCCACTTAGTCCCAGTGTGCAATGCTTGACATTCAAATGAACAACATAGGATCACCCTCCTAACCTGCCATGTAGCTGGGTGGTTTATATCCACCAGAGATTCCTGTTTTGCTGATGTCCTCTTCCATTATGACATGCTCCAAGAAACATGGACTGTTGACCTATTATAAAGTGAATTTCATTCTTTTCAGCTACATTTAACATTAGGAATGAGATCCTTAATTGTGTAGTTTACATGTATACATGTTTTAAAAAATATAAGATAGATAGATAATAGATAGGTAGGTAGATAGATAGATAGATAGATAGATAGATAGATAGATAGATAGATAGATAGACAGACAGTCAGACAGACAGATAGATTTGGGTTGATGGATGGAGGGATGGATGGGGAGATGGAGATAGATAAATATAAAAATTGGTGTGTGTGTGTGTTGGCACATGTGTGCATGTGTAATTGATTTATCAACTAGCGGATCTACATTATTAGGAAATCTATATTAGTGAAAAAAATATTTCTGACTCATTACAATTCCAACCAGATTCTCCATCATTAATTTTTAACAATTTTTATAATGTTAATAGAAAGTGTCAATAATTTTTTGTCATTAGGAAAAAAAAATGTTTCCTAGGTAAAAGAGATGTTCTGGCAGGTTCAAAAAAGTTAAACAGCATGTGGCTAGAAGAAAAGGACAGTATGTCTACTGCTATGCCAGGAAGTGTTTGAAAAGACCATCACATCTAAACAGAAAATTCTATGATACAATATTTCTATGATTTTAAGGGGGAGGGAGAGAAAGTGACTGAGGGCTCACTCCATAAAAGAAATGGAATTGAAAGTTCCAAAGAATAATAAGTGAATAAAAATCTCAGAGTAGAGAATATCTTAAAAAAAAAAGAAGAAGCTTCTCTTACCAATACTAGAGACATGGGATTGTGAGGAGGAAACACAATCAAATCATTTGGCTTCCAGAATAGAATCTCGTGTTATATAGGGAAGGTTGTAGCATTAAAGAACATCAACCCCATTACAACCTATAACTTGTTTTATAGCTGCCATGCCTGGCGTGGTTTCCCTAAGGGATTCTCTCATCTCAAATGTTACAAAGCAACAGAGAATTCCTTCTTCGTGTTTACAGCTCTGCACATGATACAAACGGCGGAGTCCGGTGCACCAGAATCTGTGATGGTAATCAAGCTTGTTCCACTTGTGGATTACTTTAGAAAGCGTACATTTGCATGCGGTATGAAAGCTTTTCTTCTTTTCTTCCCTCTTTCCATCCCCATCTTTAGTTGAAATATTTCTTTTTGAATGTTCACATGGCTTCTGATGTGTACATAAACCCGTGCTTTGTAAACAAGCTCTACAATTCAAATGGTAGAAGTGTATGGACTTTTTTTAAAAAAAAAACAAGAATAAAAGCTAGAAAATACTGGTTACAACATCTAAGAAAAAAAAACAGAAATACTGAACGCATTCATATGTGGATGGATATAAAGATAAATGGAGAGTTTTCTATTGTCTCCCCACCACCCCAGTGGACTGATTTGCATTCCTCCAGTAGTTTCAGTGTGGGTTGCTGGACTGCTTAATCCTAGTCAAACAGTCCAGTCCAACAAAATTATGGAGACATTTTAATATGGTCCTCACATACATATGGGTTTTAGACTGTCAGATAATGTCATTTTTTCTATTAGAACAGGTCTTTCTTTTGGTTTGAGGAGAGGCAGGGGGAGCAGCCAAAATTGTTAAGTCTACCTAAAAATTACAAAGGAGGGAGGGAAGGAAGGAAGGAAGGAAGAAAGGAAGGAAGGAAGGAGGAAGGAGGGAAGGAAGAAGGGAAGGGGAAGGGGGAAAGAAAGTCCTTAATCTTCTCAGATCATGCTTATCTGTTTTATCTAAAGAAGAGTATCCCACTCCTGTTCTATCTAAAGGAGAGTAAGTAGCAAGTTATCAAAGACACTCGTTTTACTATTTAGATGTACATACAGCAACACTTCTTTTTCACACACAGAAGTTTGTCATCTTCTGATAGCCTCAGAGACCTAGTGTTCTTTGCATATATTAAATATTTAGCTATGCAAAACTTGGAAGGGATGTTTATGCATAATGTGATGAACCTTTTACAAAAGTGAAGCAGTTGTGTTACTTTATTTTCCATTATTCTGAGACCTCATTCAGCCTTGTCCAGAAACTCCCTGCACATATATAGAAACTTATTTTAAACCTAGAAATGCTGGACAAAACCACAAACACACACACACACACACACACAAATCCTTGATAGGAAGAATCATGCCGTCATCCCAACCAGGAGAGTTGCATGGTATGAAGCACACAAGGACAAAGTATAGCCACCTCATGTAAACCCAATATTTAATAAATATGACATTTCATAAACAAATTCATGTCCTTTTCTCCATGTAGATGTATTGATTCCTTTTAGTGGCATATTTATATTATCCCAGCTGGTCAAAATGTCTCCCCGGAGCATTTCAACTAGTGCCACTGATTTATCTTGGATGGATTAGAAGCTTGTGAGTCATTTATGTGCACTTCAGCAGTTGATGATATTTATGCAGCCATCAACTTCATGAGTTCAGGCATTTTATTTTCCTTTGCTGATTATTTTCCTTCTAAACTTTAATAGGTATTGAATTTTGTCTTGTACAGTACCACAGTTTTGTTATAGTTTTTGTCTTGCTGACTGATTTCTCTGTAATGTTATTGTACGCTTATACAAGTATATGAGCAATAAAGAATATTTAAAAAAAACATTTACCCCATGCCTTGTTGAATCTTCTGTTCTTTCTGCAGCTAAGCACCCATTCATACTGTACATAAAAAGGAATTGTATCTACAAAGATTTATTCAACTAAATTTGAAACTAAAATCTTCTATAAAACTGCCATAACCACAACTTGAGTAGGCAGTCTTGAATTTCCAATGAGCATGCCATTGTTTTGCAAAGCTAATTTAAAATGCACTTCTCTGTTTTTCCTAAATGTTTTAACCATTCTGATTATTTCTTCTCCAAGTTCCTAGAAAATATTGGAGGGAAAAAGGGAGGAGGACAAACCTATGATTATTATCACCTGTCAAAAACTTTTTAAAGAAAATATGAAGATGGCAATACATTTCATGACACTTAAAAGACCCATCTCCAATCTGCAAGGGGGGGTTCTTTTCCTCACTGCGATGTACATAATGGCTGACAATGTGTGTGAAAAAGTACGAGGGGTACTGCTTTCAGCACCTTGGACAGTGTTCTGCTACTATATTATGATGTTTTTCACAGAAAATAACCTTCCTCTGATATTGAGAAACCTCAGGATTCCATATATCACAGAATAGCATGGGAAGATAGGCATATTCAGTTTCCTAAAAGCCTTGGGAAAACTGTCACCACTTTGCAAACTGTAATATGCTCTAAGCAACATTATTACATTCTAATGGCAGACCTACACGGATATTCCCAAGGCAGTAAGTCTGCTATTTTGCATTTTCTGAAACTTCTATAGACTTGTCTGTATTCCACTAGGGGAAACATTTTTCTTTCTTTAAGAATTCACAGGCATACTGCCTAACTTTAATAACAGAGAACCAATCAGAGATTATTCTAGAAAATTCAGGGGGGAAAGCCCCAATGCTTTCTTCTCTGATTCTGCACCTGCTGGCTAGGTAAAGGAAGAGGTGTAAGTATAGATGCATGGATGGAAGAAATAATCATGTTCAGTATAGATTTCCAGCACTAAGATATAGAGAGAGTTGTGTTCATATACACAATAGCAACAACGCTACTATTTTGTCATACTTTTTCACTAATGGTATTCATAGGTTTACATAATCCAAAATCTGAACCTCATGGGTATGCCAAGTTAATTAGAATATATGAATAAGCCCTTCTGGAAATTCTGAATATATCTAAGAAATAAGAAAAATGTTCTTGTCAATTACCACCTAAACACACACACACACGCACACACACACACGTGTGTGTGTGTGTGTTTTCTTAAGTTTTCGCGGGTGATACCATATATGTATGGTATTCGGCTTTGTTTGGTTATAATGATGTGGGAAAATACCCGAACAAAGCCGAATACCATGTGTGTGTGTGTGTGTGTGTGTGTGTGTGTGTGTGTACGTACATATATATATATATGTATGGTATTCAGCTTTGTTCAGGTATTTTCCCACGTCATTGTAGTTGTGCTTTTAAAGTTGTAGCAATGTTTCGGCAGAATCTCATCTGCCATCATCAGGCATCATCATAAGAATTATGTCCAAAGCTATTTGATGGAATGATCACCCTTAGTCATGGTAATCTGTGAGAACTATCATGAAGGATTACATTCAAGTAAACTTTCAATAATATAAACCTCAGAGCAGATGTGAAAATATAATTCAATTAGAGCATGTTTTGATACCTTTCTGCCTCCATTGAGTAACTTGGCCAGTTTTGTCTACTTGGGATTAGAAGGAAAGGTTTTAAATTCAGAAGGCATATTTTTTACATTTCTCTATTGCCTTTCTGCTTCTGTAAGCTTAGATTTCTTTTTCCATGCGACTGATTGGATATCCATGAATAGAATGGCTGTTAAAACTAGATTGTATTTTTTTTTCTGCTAAAACCGGTATATCTGACACTTTCTTAGAGAAAGCAGGAAAGATATAGTAAATAAAGGTGCTGTTTGGAAGAGTATAAGACCAGTAACTCTTTCCTCCAAAGTATTGTACTCAAATTAATTACTACCTTTATTATCAGTGGGACAGATGGGTCTCCACATTAACTCTACATTGCAAATAGCAATAGCACATAGACTTAGATACCACTTTATAGTGCTTTACAGCCTTCTGTAAGTGGTTTACAGAGTCTGCATATTGTCCCCAGCAATATGGGTCTTCATTTTACTGACCTCAGAAGGATGGAAAGCTGAGTCAACCTTGGGCCAGTCAGGATCGAATTCCTGGCAATGGGCAGAATCGTATTGCAATACTCCATTCTAATCACTGCACCACCACATGATGAAGTCAGATTTCCTGAGTTCTCTTGCTTAAATATAACCTCTGGCCAGATGCTGATATTGGCAGAGTAGAGGGAAGTGCTTTTAGAAAACTTTGAATGATAGCTTTGTCATGCCTCAGTATTATTTCAGATGTCAGACCCTGTCCACATGTTCTCATTTTTTTAATTTATATTTTTTTAAAATCAAGCCATACTGTGCTGCCTCATCCTGGAAGAGTATTTCTGGGATAAATAAAGAAAATTATAAGTAGGACAAAAATATATAATCCCAGTAGGACTCCCCAAAGTGTGAAAATCACCTCAACTAAAACAAGCAGCTTTAGCAGCTATATGATCTGTGGTGGTGCAATGGTCAGAATGTAGTATTGCAGGCTGACTCTGCCCACTGTCAGGAGTTCGATCCTGACCAGCTCAAAGCTCAGCTCAGCCTTCCATTCTTCTGAGGTCAGTAAAATGAGGACCCAGATTGTTGGGGGCAATAGGCTGACATTGCAAACTACTTAGAGAAGGCTGTAAAGCACCGTGAGGCGGTATATAAGTCGAAGTGCTATTGCTATGTTGGGAAATGGGAATACAGAGAATTACTGGAGGTGGTAATCACTTTGGTGACAATATTTAAGGCTCCCATTCACACTGCATGGGAGAAGTGAACAATAAATCACTCCTAGATTTTATTGAGGAAACCACATGCGTACACAGAATAAAAAGATTGGCAATATAGCACCAGATGATGAACCTTCGGGTCAATCAAGCAACACTCACTATGTTATTGTAGAAGGGCGAAGGTTCTTTGGGGGAACCAAGGTTGTTTATGGCATAGCTAGATTAAAACTTCAGGATGTCTAATTGCTGAGGTTGGCATGCAGTGAGACAACACCCACAGCTACTGAGATAGGATTACAGTGGGAAAGGTCAACATAGCGAATGATACAGTGCATCAATTACACATTACATCTTAGGCACAACCCACAATTTATTTATTTTTTTGGAATAAAGAAAACGGGGGTGGGGGAAAGCTGGGAAGGAGACTAAATTCTTCACCTCCGATCTTGTTCCCCTTTAACAATTTAATCTGCTAATTTCCCTACAGTATGCACACCTGGAAAGAGGGTGATAAAAATCTATAAGTTTCTTGCCTTGATGAGCAACTGGGAGGCTGAAGCATAGAGAAAGAGCGGGTTCAATTTTAAAAAGAGAGCAGAAGGATAATGAAGGACGGGAAGCAAAACCCTCTGGGGATTGTTTGGATGGAGAGCTGAAGGAAAAGCCTGAAGGGTTATGGAGAGCTAAGCACAAGAAGCAAACAGTCACAGCGGAAACTAAGCCCTAAAGAGAGTCAGACCAGCAGGCGAAAAGCTTGGAAATGTTCTCCAATGGAGGTTTGTTTTGAAACCTCTTCAACACTGGAATGCCACAGTCTGGCCCTACTTTAGCGGAGTTCTTCCCCTGTTGCTGGACTGTTGTTGTCTTGCTTTTGTTTCATTTTGTTTTGCTTTCTGTCAGTGCAAGTGTCTTCTTGGATGCAAGGGGCTGAAAAGTAAGGCTGCTCCCAGATCCAAGCAAGCCAGCTTCTCCCTTTTGCTTCTCTGCTGCTTGCCTGACTCCTTTCAGGACCCAGCTTCTGCTGCTATTTGCAACACGTGACTAAATGGGGGTTTGTTGGCTGTCCAGCCAGGCAAGAGGATGCAACCCAAAAAGGCAAACAGTAGATGGGGCGTGGAGATAGCCGGTGGGTAGGTATTGCAAATTCCCCTGCAGTTGTAAGTGTGGGCAAGCTACCAAGTACCCAAATATTGACTGCATAAGGGCTGCAATGGCTGTAACTTTGGGCATGAATCACAAGTCTCTTCATTCAGTGCCATCGTAAATTGGAATGGTCATTTAAAGAATGGCCATAAGGACTACTTGAAGTCAATACTGAAGATACTTTAGAACAGGGGTGTCCAACCTTTCACCTTCCCTGGGCCACATTAGAAGATGAAAATTTGGTTTGGGCCGCACATAAAATAAAATAACAGTAACGATACCTGATCATCCAAAAAAAAACCATAGAAAACATAGTTAACATATTAAATTTATTTGGAAATGAAGTTAGTGAGATGTTTTTATTATTTATTATTAATTATTTATTAAAAATTATTTATTTTTTATCGCGGTTTTTTTATCACGGTTTATCACGGTTTATTTTCCGGCCAAATTTTGCAGGGGTGTGAGGGGGGGGAAGAAAGCTCACCCGCCTCGCGCCTACCTCTCCTCCTGCAAATGGCCCAGCTGGATGAGGCAGGACTGGAAGGCAGAAGCAGCAGTGGTGGCGGCGGCAGAAGCAGCGGTGGCGGCAGGGGCAGAAGCAGCAGCGGTGGTGGGAGCAGAAGCAGCAGCGGTGGCGGCGGCGGCAACAGCAGGAGGTGGCGCTCTGATGGCGCCCGCCTTTTCTGTTGCTGCTTGGCGTGGCGCTCGCCTTGCCCCGCCTCGCGCCTGCCTCTCCTCTTCCTCCTCGCTGGCTCTGGCACGAAGGTTGGGGTGGGCACTGGGCTGCATTACGAGGCGACCTGGGCCGCATGCAGCCTGCGGCCCGCGGGTTGGACAAGCCTGCTTTAGAAGATATTCCCTGTTTACAAGAGCCAATATATCTTCTTCCCACAAATCTGAATATCTTCCCACAAACTGTGAATATCTCAATTTTTTTCCTGGCATGTTTGGAATTGTTTGAGTTTTCTCTGTTGGTACTTTAGGATCATGTCACATGTGGGTAAAATGGCTAGTTAAATATGCCATTGCTCATATCACTAACATTGATTTACCATGAGAAAGTTTCAAAAGGTTGATCCTAGCCAGTTAGGAACTTGAGAACTTGATGGTACAAGATAAACTATTCTGAGCAGCATTTCAGAAGAAATGCTCTCAGATGAACAACCCCTTCTTTTTTTATATAACTAATTCCCTTATGATGCAAGGAGGAGGAAAAGTTCAGCTGTAAATAGGACTGAAATTAAGCATATTCTCTGTGATGATTTTCCCAATGGAATATTGCATAGGTATTTATCAGAAATGCAACTCCTTATCTCTATTTTATGACTTTCCATGCTACCCCTGAATGGGAGCCTGATAAAGTCTCTTTGTTTATGACTCTGAGATTATTTCAATAGCCTGCTGTCCCTTACCAGATTAGTCTTCAGGCTATGAAAATGAAGACAATCTCTTTAAAAAATAATTATTGAAGATTTTAATAGTTTATGCTTGGTGCAATGAAGATTGGAAGCCACTATTATTGTCTTTGTTATCTTTTCCTTTTCTATTGTACTCTTTCCGCCTTCTTTTCTTCCTCTTTCTGCACTTTTCTTTCAATTTTCTTTTTTCCTTCCAATTTAGTTTCTATCTATTTTTACCATGTTTATCTTCCAATTTCCAATTTGTTTTATATCAGTTTTTACCATGTTTATTAAAAACTTCAACAAAATTATTAATGAAAGTGAAGGCAACCTGGAATCTCTTCTTATTTTAATGAAGAGATCCAGTTCAGATCAAAGGCGTCATTTTAATATTCCTTCTTACTCTCTGCTCAGTTTGGCAGCTTGAAAGGCAGAGGTGCTGTGCATTTCCAAGCAGACCCGGGAGAACAGAGGGACTCTAGCAAAAACGTGCTGGATGAGAAAAAAACGACAAACATTTCATCTCCAGGCCTGCTTTTCAGAGGCGCTCTGTGGAGTCACAGAAGAAGTTTCTGCAAAACTTCCATCTGTAGGAGCTGAGAGATTAGGGTAAGGAAAAAACAACACAAAATAGGTAAGCATGTTACTAAGAACTCATAACCAGAAGGCAGGACAAGAAGCAATGGCTGGAAACTGAACCAAGAGTGAAGCAACCTAGAACTAAGAAGACATTTCCTGACAGTGAGAACAATCAGTGGAACAGCTTACCTTCAGAAGTAGTGGGTGTTCCATCACTGGAGGCTTTTAAGAAGAGACTGGACAACCATTTGTCTGAAGTGGTATAGGGTCTCCCACTTGAGCAGAGAATTAGAAGATCTCCAAGATCACTTCCAACTCATTCTTTTTTTTAAAAGCTTATTCACAGCTTTTATTTCTTTCCAGCCTACTTCAGGCCCACTGACCCAGAATCCGACCACCTGGATAATAAAGCCTTAGAAGTTCTGCTTAATAACAACTTGCAACAAGCCCTTAAAGGGCTGCTTGAAGAAACCCTCCAAAGTTGTCCTTCTCCCCCTTTTTCTTGCAGTGAACAAAAATCTTCGAACCCTTAAAAAAGGACCACTGACCCATTGCTCAGAACTTAACCAAAGGAAGCACCTCCATCCCTCCAGGTCATTCTATTCTATTTCTGTAGTTGAGGGGCAGTCACTGAGATGAGCATTTATTTCCTGAGTTTAGCTATCTTAGAAAGATTGAGGGTAATAGAAGAATTAGGTGGATGGATGGAAGCACTGAAGTCACTGATGGGTCAGACATGACTTCACAACTAACAACAACAAAGCTATCTTATGTATAGGTTCACAACTCCCACCTCCAAGGTCCCTTGCAACGGTGTTATTCTGTTAACCTATATATCAAGGTAAACCTTACCACTACTGATAACTTGCTAATTTTCTGCTAATTCTCATAAGTTATCTCATAGATTTATTTAACGTAATTGTTACATGTTTTACATAATGCAACCTATTTGTAATGCTGGACAAAAAAAACACAAGCCGTGTGTTTCCCTATCAAGTCCCATTTAATTGGAGTTGGGAAGAGAATTTGCTTTCAAAATGTAAAAAAGAAATTTTGAGACAATCTCTTGAATGGAATATGGTGTTCTTCCACTTAAGAAAGTCCTGCTTTCATTGCCCTTCATAACCTTTTCTTCAGTAATTGGTATCCTGCCTGGGTACATATCAATCCATCATTGCCAGGTGCAAAAAAATCAGGACCATTTGTAAGGTTGCAGCATAGAAGATTTAGTCAAGTACACAAGAATCTAGTCAACTAACAATCAGCACTAGCCTAATGCTAGATAAGGGTCAACAGAATTCAAGAGAGGCTGAATTTAGATTTCTTTTGGCAAGGACTCTAAACTGATAATGACCCAAAGATGCTTTTTCAAAAGGCCACTGGCTTTTTTTTTTTTTGCTTGAAGATGTTTCGCTTCTCTTCCAAGAAGCTTCTTCAGTTCTGAAGAAAAAATGGAACTGAAGAAACTCCTTGGATGAGAAGTGAAATGTCTTCAAACAAAACAAAGAAAAGTTGCCTTTTGAAAAAGCACCTTTGAGACAACCTGGAAGATTGAGAATCTCTATAGAGAAACTGATGATGAGTTTAACTTCACCCTCCCTTCTCCTCTTCTTTTACAACCATGAAGAAAAAAATATTATAATAAAACTACTTCCAGTCAGGTGTTTTCAAGACTGACAACACTGCTGCTAGTAAGGTGAGAGATTTGAATAAAAATAAACAACAAACTGTGACAACCAGGATCCATAGAAGGCTTTGTTTAATTAAGGTATTTGCAAATACTGGACCCCAACTCCTAATGGGGGATTAGGAGAAGGAGACACTCCCTTAAAATGATTACAGCCTTATATAGGATATCACATTTAAAAGATTACATAATACTTCCTGTTTTTCACACATATGGGACTTTCATAAGAAAGAAATGGATAGTCCTGGGTGTTCTTCCATAACTCCTCCCAGACTCCTTCATGGAAATCCCCTAGCTATCATCATCATCATCATCATCATCATCACCTTTCCTGTTTTTCACTTAAAAGATTACACAATAGATCATTAACAAACTTCCTTCAATGTCAGGGCAACCTAGCATGCAATCTCAAGCCAAGGACATATTTTGTAACTTTGCAGAACTTAGCAAAATAACAAGTTAAATAAATGTTCTGATATCTTTCTAAAAGGTCAGATTAAGAATAAAAATGGAGTCTCTTTGGTTCTATACATTCTGAGGTGTACTAGACAAATTTTCACATATAACATAAGGGAAAATAATGCCCGTGATAAATAGTCTCCTTCCTTCTCCTGGAAACAGAAAGATACATTTCTTTGCTCAGAAATTGTGTGGATAATTTTGACAGGCCATCATGCATGATTCTCCCTGACATTTTATTAAATTCCGTTTTGCTTAATAAGATATTGCCGATTGATAAAGCAACAACATAGGTCAAGGGCACTCGTATTATTAGGACTGGTCACACAATCAGTCTGATATTTAGATTGGATTTGGAATTTTGATCCACCAACTCCTTCCCAAGAGCCTGGGATGGGCAAGTGTTGCTTGGTAGTGTTAAAGAAATAATTGAGGTTGCAATATCATAAGTCATCATAGAAGTAAAGCTTCTTCCCACAAGCTCACCACATGACCAGGGTTAATTTTATGACCTTTTCTGCTGCAGTTGTTAAGCAAACACAGTGGCTGTAAAGCAAACGTTGTGATCATTAAGCAAATGCCACTGTTGTTAAGTGGAATTCATTGTTCTCTGTGGGGCATTTTTTTGCTAGAAACCAGAAGTAAACACCAGTTTCTATCAAAACTGTGGTAAATTGCAAGATTTGTGTGACTGCAGAACACTACAAACAGCCATAAATGTGGAATCGTTGCCAAGCACCCAAAATATAGTCACATAACCATAGAGGATGGGGAGAAGGGGGGAAGAGATGAATGAACTTCCAACCCAGATCATAAATAGTTTTATAACATCCAAATAAACAATATATAAATAATATAATATAATAATATAAACAATCCAATAGAGGAATGATTGAGTCTGTCATCTGCACCTCTATAACTATGTGGTTTGTTGGTTCTGCAACCCAACAGGACAGACACAGACTTCAGAGGATAATCAGGACTGCAGAAAAAACAATTACTACCAACCTGCCTTCAATTGAGGACCTGTATACTGCACGAGTTAAAAAGAGGGCTGTGAAAATATTTACAGACCTCTCACATCCCAGACATAAACTTCAAATGTTTCCTTCCTTCAAAACGACGCTATAGAGCACTGCACACCAGAACAACTAGACACAAGAACAGTTTTTTCCCCGAATGTCAACACTCTGCTAAACAAATAATTCCCTCAACCCTGTTCAACTATTGCAAAGTCTGCACTACTATTATTGTTAATCTTGTCATCACTCTTTACCACCCTTCGCCTCCCACTTGTGACTGTATGACTGTAACTTTGTCACTTGTATCCTTATGATTTATATTGACTGTTTCCTAGTATGATTGATTGCTTATTGTACCCTATGACTATCATTAAGTGTCATACCTTATGATTCTCAACTCCTGACGAATGTATCTTTTCTTTTATGTATACTGAGAGTATTTACACCAAGACAAATTCCTTGTGTGTCCAATCGACTTGGCCAATAAAGAATAAAGAATTCTATTCTATTCTATTCTATTCTATTCTATTCTATTCTATTCTATTCTATTCTATTCTATTCTATTCTATTCTATTCTATGCAAATATCTATGGAGATTCTCAGTCATCCAGGTCATGGTTGTCCCAAAGGAGACCTGATTTCTACACCCTAAAATGCTGTAGCATAAAATATAAAATGTATTTATTGGTGTGGATGATGAGAATATTTGTAAATGTTTTAATTGTATGTTTGGATGTCCCAAAGATGCTTTTTTCAAGAGGTAACTAGACTTTCTGTTGTTCTTGTTGTTTTTGAAGACGTTTTGCTTCTCATCCAAGAACCTTCTTCAGCCCCAAACCAGAAAGTCCAGTTGCCTCTTAGAAAAACACCTTTGGGACATCCAAACAAATGATTAAAACATTTTAAAATGTTCTCATCATCCATTCCAATAAATACGTTTTATATTTTATGCTAGCGCATTTTGTGGCGTAGAAATCAGGTTTCAAAAACATGCAAGTTATTAGGACAGTGGAGCATGCTCGTATTTTCCTGTTTATGCTGAGCGAAATATTCTAGGACTTGTGCTTCCGATGGGTGTAGAGATGATCAGGTTTCAAAAAAGATTGGTTTAATGTATGAGCTGACTAGATGAATGAGAAGTTGTGGCAATCAGTTAGTGATACAGCCTCAATAATCCTCAAGCAAGAGGTCCATCTTTAAAGGCTCGGTATTAAGTCAATGAAACTGCTCCTATTCAGCTTAGGATCTCACTTCTACTTAAAAGCTACCTAAACACATTTTTCTACATAGACCCTGCTGCCACGTAATATAGATTTTTTTTTTCTCCTTCTGAAAATATTGCTATCAGGTATCTTGTAACACTTGCACTGTTGTAAACCTTTGGCATGATTTACTTTGACAGGAGGCAATGGGCACTTTATTGTTTGACCCTTTGTGATCTGTCCATGTCCATTTCTCTTTTAGATAGGATTGTTTTGATTTAATCTTTCAGGCAGTTGCTTTAGGTCTTCACATCATTTTTTTTTTCTCCCTCCTTTCTAAGGAAAGTGTTACTGTAGCTTTAGCAAAAATATCACCGCTTCACTGATGCATAAGCCCCTGAAAAATTAGATGCGATTTTCACTAAGAACGTTCAAAGATGATAAAAGCACAATCCCCCAAAACAATTTCTACAGAGGAACACCTCTAATTTATTTGTGCAAGCTAAATTACCAAAGAAAAAAGAATTTTAAATGTATTTATTATCAAGTGTTGTGCTCCATAAACAGGTTTTATACCCTGCTGAGACCATCCTTTCTCCCTTTTGGTTTAAGTACGATAGCCCCAAAACATGTTGGTTTTGTTGGGGATAATTTAAATTATCTCAAATATGAAGAAATGGAAATGGATGGTCATCCTAGTAATTCATTCTATTCAGCATTCATTATTGTTGATATCTGCTTAGTTTCGAGGATTTGATGATCTACTGATGAATTCAATTCATGCTAAAAATGATACAGAATTTAGTAATAAAAGTTAACCAATAGACATTTTACTGCCCCCAAGTTTGGACAATGCCTTTTACCACGTAACTTTTGTAAACTAAGGTTATATAAATATATTTTGGAGCCAAGAGCTATATCCTGCCTTTAAATAACATGTTTTGGTAATGGGTTCAAAAAAGTACATGATGCTAAGAAGAAACGGATAAACGCAATTCACCCAATTGTTCCCATAAGAGTGATCATTTTTTTTAAAATGGTGAATATTTTTATGAATAAAGGATGCCCATCAAGTCTTCCCATCCTGGCATATGCCCTCCAGGAAACTTGAATGCAACGTATAGTTTTTCAAGACCCCTTGGACTTTGGACTAAACCAGGGTGTCAAACTCAATTTCGTTGAGACCTGTATCAAGGTTGCGTTTGACCTCGGAGGGCCGGGATGGGCATGGCCAGTTTGACATCACTCATGTCAGGGGCACCCGTGATGGCATGAGCGCTCTGCCAATGAAAACGGGCTTCTTATCAAGCTCCATTTTTGCCTGGAACAGCCTCCTGCAATCCTCTGCCGGCAAAAATGAAACTCAGGAGGGCTGCACACAGGTTGACACCCCTGCCCTAAACATTAATCTAAGAACGGAGGTTCAGGAGGATTCTAGTTCTATGGAAATCCACTACGGGAGAGCCCTCATATTCAAATTTCTTTCAAGTATTTCCCAAAAGATCCCATCTGGAATCAGATCTGGACTTATCTAAGGAAAATTAATATTTTTATCTAATGACCCTCTAATGCACTAAGCACCTTTGCTGAGACTGAGGGAGCTGCATTCACTACCACAGGCATGATATGCTGCTTTTGATCTATCACCCTTCTATAGTGGAATTTCATGGTCTTTCACTTCTGAAGCTAATGAACCATCTGCAATGACGTGCACTATGACATAAATGACTGCTGTTCAAAATAAAGATTAGCAGCTTTCATTTCTGTCTCTTCTTCCACCTTCCCAAGTTTTAAGGTATCATTTTAATTGTCGCTCATGTTCATTCCCCTTCAACTTTAGTTCATCAAGTTTCAAGGCTTAAATTCAATACCGCATGTTAATAAGCAGGGAAATTAATTCCAGCACAAGAGTAGATCAATCAAATTCTCAGCCAGAGAGTTCCTTGTTCAGACTGTTTCACCTTCTTTTCTGGTTGATAAGCCATAACTTGGCTACTATAGCAACAATGAAAGAAATTGTTTAGGAAAGAATCCCAGGGCCTCTGATGGGAAAAAGAAGCAGATTACAGTTAATCATTGGAGTTTTGCACCCAGATTGCCCAAGAGCAATGATACATGGATCTCATATAGAACATTCAACAATTTGAGCGTGTGCGTATCAATAGAAACTTCAGATACAGGAGAGAATATGCTTTACAATTGATAAGGATAAAAACATAACGAAGGAAACCGGGTATCATTCAAAATATAAAGATCCTACAGTAACATCCTGTGAAGTGAATTTTCGACATATGAAACATGTAAAGTCTTACTCCTTTATTTAAATGCGGAAAGAGAATAAGGAAGCACAAATAAAGGGAAATATACGTATCTCACAATAATGTTGCAAGGTCAAATCTGGGTTGGTTTACTCTTCCAAACTTTCAGACTCATGCTGGAGCCCATCTTCAGAGAATTTCTCTGTATTGGAATACGTGCTTTGGGCTATTCTATGAACAGCGCATGTATTCCAGTAGAGAGAAGCTGCTTGAGGATGGGTTCCAGCCCAAGTCCGAAAGGAATAAGGAAGCAATTACTAAACATTCTTAAATAGGTTACATAAGGCATATTACGCTTTGGGGTCATTGACAGAACACTGGCATGGTTTTAATCTACAATTCTACAATTAATTACAATTAATTACACTCTACAATTAAATAAACAACCAAAGACTACCCAAAGGTGCTTTTTCAGGAAGCGACTGAACTTTCATGTTTTTGTTTTCTTTTGAAGAAGAAAAGAAAAGCACCCAAGAAGCTTCTTTAGCTCTGACAGGATAATGGGAATGGAAAAAAAAAAGAAAAGAAAGGAAGGAAGAAAAAGAAAGAAAGGAAGAAAGGAAGGAAGGAAGGAAGGAAGGAAGGAAGGAAGGAAGGAAGGAAGGAAGGAAGGAAGGAAGGAAGGAAGAAAGAAAAGAAAAGAAAAGAAAAGAAAAGAAAAGAAAAGAAAAGAAAAGAAAAGAAAAGAAAAGAAAAGAAAGTCCAGTTGCCTCCTGAAAAACCACCTTTGGGACAACCATGACCCGGAAGAGTGAGAATCTCTACAGACTTTCAGCTATACAATTTGAGATGAACACCCTTTGAATGGTGTGAGACTTCCAGAGGGAAAAGATATGCAGACTACAGGAATCATTGGCACTACTCAGATGACCCTGAGGACACAGATAAACCTCCAAGTGGCCTCAATGACTGCCTCAAAGGATGCAAATGACCAGCTGCCTGCAAGGAATATAAGTCCTTCCATTCCCCACCATCCAGTCAGAGCTGAAGGAGCTTCTTGGATGAGAAGCGAAACGTCTTCAAAAGAAAAAACAAAAAAAGTCCAATTGCCTCCTGAAAAAGCACCTTTGGGAGAACCTGGATGATTGAAATCTCCATAGGCTTTTAACCAATGACTACATGACACTTTGGTTACCTATTATAAATTATACTACTATCATAAAGTTTATTAAAACATGTGAAACCAATTTTCCCATGTGGTTCCTTACAGGTAGTCCTCGAGTTATGGGCCCAATTGGGCCCAAAATTTATGTTGCTAAGTGAGATATTTGTTAAGTGAATTTTGCCCCGTTTATGACCTTTCTTGCCTCAGTTGTTAAGTGAATCACTGTGGTTGAAAAGTTAGTAACTTGATTATTAAGTGAATCTGGTTTCCCCATTGACTTTGCTTGTCAGAAAGTGGCCAAGACTCAGGGACATGGCAACGGTTATAAATATGAATCAATTGCCAAGCCTCTGAATTTTGATCACATGATGATGGGGATGCTGCAAAGGCTGTGACTGTGAAAAATGGTCATAAATCACTTGTTTCAGTGCCACTGGAACTGTGAATGGTCACTAAATGAACTGTTGCAAGTCAAGAACTACCTGTATTTCATTCTACACTGAAAGACACACAAATACAAACACACACGCACAAAAAAACCCAGCAAAAATGTGTATTTGACTGCTATTCTCCCTGATTCTTGTATCACTGTTTTCCAATTGTATTCTGTTATCTGGGAGTCCTCGTGTACTATTTAAATCTTTAACCAGTGGAAGAAATAAAATTCTAACAATATTTTACAAAAGCATCGCTGAATAGGATTAAGCAAGGGTTTTGTTTTTTTTTTCATCAGTTATTTCAAGACTGTGAAAATATCACCCCAAGAATATGTGACAATAACTTTTTAATATAAAATTAACAGCGTAAGACTATGTGAGCTAATTTGTAGCTGATGAAACAGTATGGTTGACAACTGCAGACATTACACATTTTTAATTGCTATTATGGTAACTTCAAAATAGAAAGCATGTCTTAAGATTTGTTGGCGTTGCTGAAACTTTTTTGACATTATGTAATTTGATTAACATTTTGGCATTATGGAAAGCTCTCTTTTTCTAAAAATGTCACCAATCATTGCAAAAAAATGTTTACTATAGTAATTTCAATTTCTGTTTACTTACTCGATTTTCAGTTTCCCTCATTAATACCATCCCATACCTAGACCATGTTATCATGATGTTACATGATGACAGCAGCCCCTTCACTGTCTAATCCCTAGCTATTTGTAAAATTTCTTTTATAAAATCAATCCTGCAAGTTTGTTGGACTGCAAGGCAATCAAACCAGTCAATCCTAGAGGAGATCAACCCTGACTGCTTTTTAGAAGGCCAGATCCTGAAGTTGAAACTCAAAGACTTTGGCCATCTAATGAGAAGGAAGGACTCACTGGAAAATAGCTTAATGCTGGGAAAGATTGAGGGCAAAAGAAGAAGGGGACAACAGAGAATGAGGTGGTTGTGTCATGCCCTTGGTAGAATCGGACTCTGAGGGAGAGGAGGAACAGCCGTCAGGGAGTGGAAGTGTGGCTCCAGAGGTTGTGGAGGAGGCTGGGGAAGGGCAGAAGCCAGCTGGGCAGTCAGAGGAAGAACCAGGCCCACCCCTTCTTCATCCTGGGATATGCAGGGAGGAATGGAGAAGGAAACAACTTGACTTACGAGAGAGGAAGCGGCCATGATCCCTCTCATTGGTTGCAGCTGGGAAGAATAGTCTATAAGAGGGAGAGTTAAAAAACAGCGTTGCCAGGAGCAAATCATGTTTTATTTTGGGCTGAAGTTATCTTGGTTGGCGTCCTTCCAACAGACTGTGCCTTGTTATCTCCTTGAATTTGGTAATTACTTATCCTGGTCTGTTGTCGAATTTCCTTCATTGTAGTTTGTTTGGTTTTTTATTTCACCTCTAACTGCTCATTAAGTTTGGACTATTGCTTTCTTTTGAAGACTATTTTTGAGTAAGTTTTATCTCCAACTGAGAATTATTGAACAATGGGGTCAAGTTGGAGGCATTAAAGGACATTTATTTACGTTTTGGATTTCATTATGTTTGTGTTACACTCTGGATCATCACAGGTTGGATGGAGTCACTGAAGCAGTAGGTGTGAGCTTAAATGGACTCTGGGGGATGGTAGAGGACAGGAAGGCCTGGAGCAACATTGTCCATGCGGTCACAATGGCTCAGACACAACTTCACAACTAACAACATAAAATCAATCTACAAAAGAGTTAAAAAGAAACAGTCTGTGGTAAAATAGAACCAAATACCCCAAAGGTTCAGGAAAGAAAAAGGGTCTAAACATAGTGGAGAAAAAGATCTAAATATGTTCAGATATTCCTTGATTTACAACAGTTCATTTAGAGACCGTTCAAAGTTACAGCAGCACTGAAAAAAGTGACTTATGACCATTTTTCACACTTACAACCATTGTAGCATCTCCATGGTCATGTGGCAACTCACTCATATTTATGACTGTTTCATTGTTGTGAGGTCTTGTGATCCCCTTTTGTAACCTTCCGCATTGCAAGGTCAGATTCACTTAACAATCATGTTACTCACTTAACGACTGGCATGATTCACTTAACAACTGTGGCAAGAAGGTCATAAAATGGGGGCAAAACTCGCTTAACAATGTCTCACTTAGCAACAGAAATTTGGGGCTCAATTGTGGTTGTAAGTCGAGGACTACTTGTATTCCCTTCAATGGAACTGAGAAAATAGAGCAACATTGTAATTGTTTACTATAATAGTTTGTCGTATAGTTAGCCAAATGTTCAGACCGGATTTGGCATTTTTATCCACCTACCCGGTCCTTCCCAAAGACCCGGGATATGCAGATGTTGATGTTTGATGGTGTTAGAGATATGGTTGCAGGATGTAAGCTGTTCCGAGTAAAGCTGCCTTTTGCAATTGACTAATGATGAACTTGTCAACACCAGTGCTGTTGTAATTATTATTAATCTCTTATATGTCATTGGTAAGGGATAATTTTCAGCTTCTTCATATCTTATTTTCAAGGTATTTTCAACTACCCATCAGGGCTAAAATAAATGGAAAATGTGGGAGATATCCAAGAAAGACAGAAAACAAAGCTAGTTCAAAGCATCTCGGAGTTCAACCTGCTTGAATTTGTCTAGAAAAATTTCTACACCGAAAAGACCACCTTTTACAGTCGAGGAGCTTGGGATGCAATCATTCCCTCTGGATTTCATCAGTGTCACTGTAGGTGTCAATCAGAGGTGTGCTCAAAGGAGTTTCAGAAAGTGTTCTTTAGTCCTTTGGGGTTCTGGTATGCTAGGTCTGAAAGTCTCGTATTTCCACGCAAGCCAGAAAAAGAAATTATATGGCTGCCCTTGATCAATGAAAATGAAAGATTGGTGTCCCCAAGCTTTCTTTCATGAACATTTTTTTTACTGAATACAAACAGAGGTCTTGGTCCGTCCAGGACAACATGGCTCAGAAAAAAGACTGAAGGACTTCTTGACTATTTGCTGTGCAAATTAGAGTAAACTATAATTATAATGTACAGTATAATAATTGCTAATAATTGCTAATAATAGCAATGCTGGGAGAGGCCAAGTTTACCTAAAGAAATGAATTAAGTGGTAATTTAAAATTGAAATTCTCCCTAACATTTAATTGTGTACATTTTAGGTACCTAAAATGTACACAATTAAATGTTAGGGAGAATTTCAATTTTAAATTACCACTTAATTCATTTCTTTAGGTAAACTTGGCCTCTCCCAGCATTGCTGCTTTGGATCAGTTTTGGATCAGTTCAGTTCTGAGAAAGCTATTTTTAACTTTTTTTTTTTTGGATCAGCTTTGGATCAGTTCAGTTCTGAGAAACCTATTTTTAACTCTTTTTTTTTTCCAGAATAAAAAGACAAGATTGATTTACGTCAAAGTGTTTTCTGGTACGATGACCCACACTCAGATTCAGAGTCTGAATGTGACTCTGAAGAAGCTGCTCCAGCTGACCATGTGGAATGTCAGCCTCAGGAAGGACAAAGTCAGGAATGACATAAGGCTGTTCAAACACAAACACCACCTGAACAGCTGGAAAAGTTAGATGAGGATGAAGTAAGACCTCTCAGTCCCTGCACTAGATGAGTAGAGAGGAAAGCAGAACAACAAAGGTCTATTTTATGTTTTTATTTATTTTTATTTATTTTGTTTGTCAATCATGTATGAGAAAACAAGTACAAGTATGAACATAACATATAAACATAAACAGGTATAAGTATATACATAATAAATGAGTACGATTAAATGGGAACAGTAGGAAACAGTTCTACTAACAGTAGAAAACATTCAAGTATTGGAAACATTCAAGTACTGGTCTAGCAAAAAGATTTGCTAGACCAATACTTGAATACAACTCATCAGTCTGGAACCCGCATTATATATCTGATATTATACAATTGAGAAAGTTAAGAAATATTTCACAAGAAGAGTTCTCCACTCCTCTATTCGTAGCAAAATACCTTATGCCACCAGACTGGAAATTCTAGACCTAGGCAACCTAGAACTATGCCGCCTTCAGTTCGATCTAAGTATAGTACATAAAATTATATATTGCAATGTCCTACCTGTCAATGAATGCTTCAACTTCAACCACAAGAATACAAGAGCACACAATAGATACAAACTCAAGGTTAATCGCACCAAACTTGATTGCAGGAAATACAACTTCAGCAATGACTTCAGAGTGGTCAATGTCTGGAATACTCTACCTGACTCTGTGGTTTCTTCCCCAAACCCCAAAAACTTTAACTTTAGACTGTCTACTATTGACCTCACTCCTTTCCTGAGAGATCTGTAGGGGGTGTGCATAAATGCACCAACGTGCCTACCATCCCTGTCCTATTGTTTCTTTTTTTTTTCCTTATTCATATCCATTTCATGTATTCGTGTTTATGCCTATACCTGTTATCTAATAATCGCTTGATAAATAAATAAATACAAATAAATAAAATAGGACAGGGATGGTAGGCACGCTGGTGCACTTATGCCAGCCCCTTACAGACCTCTTAGAAATGGAGTGAGGTCCACGGTAGAAAATTTAAGATTAAAGTTTTGGGGGTTTGAGGATGCAACTACAGAGTCAGGTAGTGAGTTCCAGGCATTGACCACTCAATTGCTGAATTTGTATTTTCTGCAATCGAGTTTGGAGCAGTTTACTTTGAGTTTGTATCTATTGTTTGCCCGTGTATTATTGCAGTTGAAGCTGAAGAAGTCATTAACAGGTAGACCGTTGTAGCAGACAATTTTGTGTACTAAGCTTAGATCAGACCATAGGCGGCATAGTTCTAGGTTGTCCGGGTCCAAAATTTCAAGCCTGGTAAAGTATTTTATCTATCTATTAGACTCCTTGCCAAGCAAAAGAGTATACTTTCTGATTAGTGACAGTTGACTGTAGTCAACATAAGAAATAGCTCTGAGCAAACTCTTTGTGCTGGAAACACCTGAACAGTTTGACCTCCAGCTCATGAGCGTTTCTTATATAGAGATTCTATTCTAGAACTTCTTACCCTTGGAATGGCTGACAACTTCGACCCAACTCTTGGGAACTTGTACCAATTTTGTATGACACTGCATGCTCCTATTTCAAAACAAATTTTGCAAGCAGACCTTTGTTTTTTTATTACATTTCTTTGTCTTGTTAACTCTTCGCCCTTGAAGTAAAAATAATAATCTCCTGAGAAAATATGTTGCTTGTGTAGCTGAATCCTGAAGCAGGACACCTGGTAATTTATTTAATGTAAGCATTTGTTACACAGTGATCCAGATGTTACTGTTGCTGCTGCTGGAGTTCCATGGTGATAAGAGAGGTTCTGGGAAAATTAACTGTGGTTCCTAAATAAGTAACCCTTTTACTGTACGTAGGAATTCAAAGAAAATTGATGAAAAGGATATTACTTAAGTCATGGCGATGAAGTTGTGTTAATTTATAATCAGTTCTATATCAATGGTTAATCAATTTGCGCATTGCAGAGCTAGGCACAAATGAGAGTTAAGTTTCTCCACCTGATTTAAAGACATGAAGACTGAGTGTTTCACTTCTCAAAAGGAGAAGGAGTCTAACTGTTTTGCCAGAGGAGAACTATGGAAAAAAACTCAATGGATTTCCTCCCGAAGTCTTTGCTTGGGATTTAACTGAATCTAAAGGGAGGTTGGCTTTTTTTTTACAATGAAAAACAATTTAAAAATAGCTGTAAAGCATGTAATCAAAAAGAGTAAGGAGCAGTTAGGATTTAAAAAGGCAGAAAAAAGCATAGTGTTTTTGAAGGAAACAATTGTTTTGGAAATCAGCAAAAAGTGCTAAGCAGAGAATCACCACTGGAATGAATATATATGGTCTATGAAGCTACCAGTGAGGGGGAAATGGCAAAAAGTAAAAAAAAGAAAGAAGAAGAAGAAGAGACTAATTGAGATGAGAATTGTTTAAGCAGATACTAAGGAAAACAAAACAAAACAAAACAAAAAAAGATTACCCATTACAATAAAAAAACTTCAATCCAAAAAGAGAGCACTCTGGTGGAAAAACAAATCTGGTCATGTTGCCAATTTCAAAAGCTGATACAAAAATTTATGCCACCAGATAAAGACTGAATGCACCAATTATCACATTAAACAAGAGGAAAACCTTCTATGCACCAATTCCACCCATGCTTTCTATAATTTTGTAAACAACAAACTAAAAGACTCAAGGTCCATCCCACCCCTGAAAGGACTAATGGTAAACACTGCAACAATGACACCATTAAATCCAACCTCTTTAACACATTCTTTGGCTCAGTATTTGTAAACAGCAATGGATCATGTCCAGTATTTCCTAGCCAAACCAGAGAAAACTACAATGATCTAATACATATTGATTTTACAGAAGACAATGTTGAAAAAGCACTATGCAATCTAAAACCGTCTCTATCTATTGGACCAGACGGAATATGTGCCTACTTCTTAAAAAAGCTATCCACTGCCATAAGCAAACCTCTAGGCATAATCTTTGAAAAATCTTTCAGGACCAGCTCCTTGCCTAGACTATGGTCACAAGCCATGGTCATCCCCATCCTCAAAAAGGGAGACCCCAGCCTAGTTGAAAATTACAGACCAATCTCCTTATGCTGCATCACCTGTAAAATCATGGAATCAATTATTAACCAATCCATTATCCTCCACTTAGAGACAAACAACCTACTCTCTAATAAACAATTTGGTTTCAGAAAAAAACTATCCTGCAATCTGCAACTCTTACACTGCAAAAACATATGGACTACACAACTCGATCAGGGCACAGCAATAGACGCAATCTACATAGACTTCTGTAAAGCCTTTGATTCAGTAGTACATGACAAATTACCCCTAAAACTAAAATCTTATGGTATCTCTGGACACCTGCATAAGTGGATAGAAGCATTACTATCAAACAGACAACAAATGGTCAAAATTGGGAGTGTCCTATCAAATTCTGTACCTGTCAACAGTGGTGTTCACCAAGGCAGTGTTCTAGGACCAACTCTCTTCATATTCTACATAAATGACCTCTGTGATCATATTAAGAGCAACTGTGTTCTCTTTGCTGACGATGTAAAGCTATTCAACACCACAGACAATACTGCTACCCTTGAAAAAGCCCTCGACTATGTATCAGAATGGTCAAACAAATGGCAACTTTAAATCTCAACAAATAAATGCTCTGTCTTAAATATTGGCAAAAAAAACCCAGAAAATAAAATACAGGCTGAATAGTCAAGACCTTGTTGATGATCCAAATTCTGACAAAGATCTTGGAGTACTCATCTCTAATGATCTAAGTGCTAGAGCCCACTGTAACTGCATAGCCAAAAAGGCTTTAAGAGTTATTAACCTAATCTTACGTAGCTTTTCCTCTGGTAATATCACACTACTAACTAGAGCATACAAAACATTTGCTAGACCAATACTCAAATACAGCTCATCAGTCCAAAACCCACCTTACGTATCTGATATTAGCACAGTTGAGAAAGTCCAGAAATATTTCACAATAAGAGTTCTCCTCTCCTCTACTCATTGCAGAATACCTTATGCCACCAGACTTGAAATTCTAAACCTAGAAAACCTAGAACTACTCCGCCTTCGGGCTGATCTAAATACAGTATATAAAATCATACACTGCAATGTCCTACCAGTCAATGAGTACTTCAGCTTCAACCATAACACCACAAGAGCACACAGTAGATACAAACTCAAGGTTAATCGCACCAAACTTGATTGCAGGAAATACAACTTCAGCAATGACTTCAGAGTGGTCAATGCCTGGAATACTCTACCTGACTCTGTGGTTTCTTCCCCAAACCCCAAAAACTTTAACTTTAGACTGTCTACTATTGACCTCACTCCTTTCCTGAGAGATCTGTAGGGGGTGTGCATAAGCGCACCAACGTGCCTACCGCCCCTGTCCTATTGTTTCTTTCTTTTTTCTTATTTGTATCTATTTCATGTATTCATAATTATGAATATACTTATACCTGTTATCTTGTAAGCGATTGACAAATCAATCAAACAAACAAACAAACAAATAAATGTCTAATATTCCCCTGGTTGTTGAACTTTATGTATAGAAAAAGGCTAAGACATACTTGTGGGTAGAAAAGAGGTCTATTGATTGGGAACATGTGTGTATACTTTCTTGTGCAGGTGATGTTATGTTGCTGCCAGAAAATCCAAATCATCTGCAGAAAATCTTAGATTATATAGTACAATTAACATGTTTTGATCTTAAATATATTGAAAATCAAGGGAAAATGGAACATTTGAATGTTATAAGCAAATAGTGAAAAAAACTCCAAGTACAAATTTGTAAAAGGGGAGAGATTTTAAGGCATATAAATGTTTATAATAAGGTAGTGAGTACCGTGTGGTCAGACAATATACGAGTTGATGTTATTTAGCAATAAATGACATGCAACTTACTATGCCACATTAATACAAGAAACTCATACATAATGCCCAAAGTGGAAGAAGTTCTCTTACATGAGACGAGCACTTTTGGCAAGGTATCAACTGTAATGGTGAAAATAAATATTTCACATTACTTATTTACTTATATCATTCCATATCAATGCATGTTCTGAATAGCCTATTATTTTGAAGCTGACAAAAATATCCTTAAAAGAACATCTGCATTGTTCCACATTCTTCCACACAATCTACATAACCTACTTGGCAATGACCTTTTAAATAACAGTGCTTAGCGAGGCAAAAAAAATGGCAATTTATGCATATCATATTTGTTTATTTTTAAATCCGGTTCTTCCTACAATCTGAATTCAGCATGGCAAAAAAAATATTCATTATCTAAAATTCCACTGCATTTTTAAGTCTTATACCAGATGCAAGCATCATTTTAAATGATCACCACGTTGTTTACATTATTATAAACTTTAACTGGATTGTGAGATTAAGAAAGGAATTTGATATGCATGTCTAGCAGTAAAACAAAGATATTTTTCCCCTGCAGATTTATCATGGCATGAGATTCAAAGATTCAAAGAGTCTGTTTCAGGATTCTGCCAAGCAAAAATGTAGATACAGCATTGATTTAAATTGGACTCCTACATGATTCTAAAAGCTGACTTTGAAATGTACAGATCCAAAACATTCTTGCATCATTGAAAACATAAAGCAGAGCAAATAAAAACGTCTTGTGTTCAGGGGTCTCTCCAGTACTTATTGAGGCTCCCCTTCTGCACAATGTCCTTACAATGGCTTTACAAAATTGTCAGTCAAAAAGTGAGACAGGTGCTCCTTGACTTATAACAGTTTGTTTAGTGACCGTTCGAAGTTACAACAGCACTAAAGAAAGTGACTTGGGACTATTTTTTCACACTGATGACTGTTACAGTATCACCAAAATCACGTGATCAAAATTCAGATGCTTGGCAACTGACTCATATTTATGATGGGTACAATAATCCCGGGGTCATGTGATCACCTATTGCAAACTTCTGACAAGCAAAGTCAATGGGGAAGCCAGATTCACTTAACAACCATGCTCCTAACTCAATCACTACAGTGATTCCCTTAACAACTGTGGCAATACTGGTCATGAAATGGGGCAACACCCTGTTGACAAATGTTTTGCTCAGCAAGAAAAATGTTGGGCTCCATTGTGGTCATAAGTCAAGGACTATCTCTATTTTAGAGAAGATCTTGAAATTAGATTCAGGAGATCAGGGTCATGAGTGGAAAAAGGAGCTTCTGAATGCATCCATTTAGTTCTAGGTCGATTACCTTAGCTTTCTGGATCACTCAACTCTCTTCTCAGGAAAGCATGACTCTTGAAACGGTGGTAGTTCGAAAGAAAATTTTTACTGAGAGACGGTAAAAGAAGTGCAGAGAAGTCAGGTGGAATCTGAAGTTCCTGTGCAAAGTATTAAACTGTTTCTCCCTGTTCAAATCCCAGTCCACCAGTAGCCAATAATATACCATAATATGAGAACTCCAAAGCTTTAGCTTGAAAGCAGTTCACTCTCGGGATGCTGCAACCTTGGTAACAGGCTGGAACTGGCTGGGAGGAAGCCCATCCATTGCACAGACCTGGTCCCCCTCCCTAGATCCCATGACTTACAGTAAAAGCATGCAAATAATTCAGCAACCTGCTCCCTCCCCCTCCAGAACGGCAGCATCAGAGTTGGTATTCAGCAGGTTCTGACCACTTCTGGAGAACTGGTAGCAGAAATTTTGAGTAGTTCAGAGAACCGGCAAATACCACTTCTGACTGGAGATTTTACAGTATTCTTCCCCTGCCACGCCCACCAAGCCATGCCCACAGAACTGGTAGTAAAAAAAATTTGAATCCCAGCACTGGGCAGCATCCCCATGGGGACCTGAAACTGTGATTTTAAAAAAAGCAGCACCCAACTTTGTACTTCGTACACATTCAATATGCAGTTCCTCTAATCTATTCAATAGGATTTATAATTTTCACTAATCGTTTTGCATTATACTTTTGTTTTGCATTATATTGTTATACTGAGAGTCCAATGGGTGAAAGGTTAAGGCACCAGGTCAGAAACAGAGGCTGTAAGTAGTAGTTCTGCATTGGGCGCAGGGCCAGCTGGGTGACTTTGAGCCAGTCACTCAGTATCAGCTCTGGGAAGCAAGCAATGGCAAACCACTTCTGAAATATTGACCAAAAAAAAAACCCTTCAGGGATTTATCCAGACAGTTGGAATCAACATCGATTCAAGCGCAAAAAAAAAGTTTGCATATAAAATTTGAGCCTAGAATTGTAATCCTATAAATTATACATTCTTATTTGAATATTAGTCTGGGAAGTATGAGTATAGTCATGCAATCTATTAATTTCACTTTCATCCTTAGCTCTGCCACGGAATAGTTTTTTTCTACCAGTCCTCTCTGGTTCAATGGAGTTCACTCTCTATCTAAATTCTTGTTCATATTCATAAGCCTCTGCTAGGCTTATGGGTTGGGATAAGTTATAAAATGTACATCATGATATTTCAATGCAAACTCTGTCACTTACACACACACAATGTCACAAAGGTACATCACTTCGGTATCATTGTGCTTAGGTACAGAAATCTATGCCCGTATTTCAGCAAATGCTTCCATCTGTGATACCATTCTTCTAAAAGTGACATTTGACACTAATACCAAGGTTTCTTAGCAAAACACTACGGAGAAGCAAATGTCTACATCAAAAGTGCACTTCTTTCAGCTCCTATCAGGAAACAATGAGTTACATTTGGAAATAAAATGCCTGAAAAAGTTAGCTCTTTAGAGATAGTTTGCCCTCTGAAATGGAACAGTAAATGTTGCCCAACACTTACTCAGGTCAAAATGCATAGGATTAAAGCCAGACAAATTATTTAGGTGAATAATGCAGAAAATGTATTAAGTTCAAAATCCCATCTGTAGTTGTGAACCTGTAATCATAATATGGCCAATAAGCTAAAATTTGCTGCTCTTTTTCAACTTCCTACCCAACTAATCTCTCTTCTGCTTAGGCGGTCCAAATTTTCTCTGCATTGTATGCTACTTCCTGAAATGAAACATTAAAATTTGATCCCATCCAAGTCATTGTTTCCTATTCGCTTTGACTTATTGCTACCCTTGATTCATGAATGAAATATTTTTGATTTATACTTTCACAGTTGGTAGGAAAATAACTTTTGTGTGGGTTTTGTATGGGAAATTGAAATTGAGTTAACTTCAACATGTCATGCTATAAACTCTTATCCTCTTTCAGCATGTTCCTCAATTCACCTTCCCATTGTAATGCAAAGATAGGAAGCCAGACCTCTTTAAAACTATCTGCCCTCTTCAGACAAATACTGAGCACAACTGCTTTCCTCAATAAAAAAGGGGATAATGACCTTCCTAATTTAAAGCCATCATGCTCTTTCACACTGCAGTGTCAGCTGTCTTCTAAATCTGTCTCAAATTCAAAGACAAGTACAAAAGAGGTCCAGTTCTAAGGTCAAGCCATGGCTCTGCAATTTATAGTTTTTAATCCAGAAAATAAAATTGAGATAATCACAGGTTTTGGTGATCCACAAAAAGGCTTTGCAATGCACTTTGTATTGTCTTCCTGGAACTGCAGGAAAAGGAGTTGTCAGGAACCTTGCATCTCCAGAATGTCATTAAATGTGATTGCTGACAAATTGGGCAAGCTTGTTTCAGTTTGTTTGGTCTTCTTTCACATATGCAATAGGATAAGGATAAGGCATACAAAACAAAACAGAATAACCCTTCCAGAGTTGGAAGGGACCTCCAAGCTCCAACCCCCTGCTTAGGCAGGAAACCCTACACTACTTCAGACAAATGGTTGGCCCAATCTCTTCTTTAAAACTTCCAGTGTTGGAGCATTCACAACCTATGAAGGCAATTCGTTCCACTAATTAATTGTTCTAACTATCAGGAAATTTCACCTTGGTTCTAAGGCCTTATTTCTACAGAATGGCCAGCCGCCTTTCTTCTTGATTCTGATTCTTTTATTTTCATAGATTTGATAGTTATAAAGAACAAGATTTTGAGATCTAGTGATTTCTGAATACAGAAATCACGTGCAGTCAGAACTCAAACATTACATATAACCCTACAAAAAAGGTTACAGGTTTGCCCTATCCAGGCATGTCCCTCTATTGGGCAGTGCTCACCTCAGTTTCTTAGCTGAGGAAGCAAGCATTGTCCAAACCTATTTCCATGGCCATATAGGCAGCACGACTACACATAGAAGCGCACAGAATGCTGTTACCTTCCCACCAAAGTGGTATCTATTAATCAACTTGCATTTGCACGCTTTCAAACAGCTAGATGGATAGATGCTGGAGCAAGTAATGAGAGAACACCCCATTGCGTGTAGCTTCGGTCTCTTTCTAGCTGACAAGCTCAGCTTCTTAACCACTGAGACACTGAATCCCCATTTCCAGTATATAGTATAATATATCTGAATCTGATTTGGACGCATTCAGGGTGACACAAATAGTATTTACTTTTTATTTTAGTTCTGCCTCTTACCCTATTTTGATACTGTCTTTTTATTACAAACCACCATTTGAAGATCTTTTTCCTACAGTAGATTAGGGGAATAACTAACCCTACCCAGGTGCAGATATGGTGGACTCGGTTAACGATGAGTATCTAGTAAGCTTTTATTTACTACATTCTTCCTGCTCTAAACCAGGGGTGGTATTCAGCAGGTTCTAACCAGTTCTGGAGAACCAGTAGCGGAAATTTTGAGTAGTTCAGAGAACTGGCAAATCCCACCTCTGACTGGAGATTTTACAGTACCCTTCCCCTGCCACATACCCCAAGCCATGGCCACAGAACCGGTAGTAAAAATATTTGAATTCCACCACTGCTCTAAACCATTTCCAGCTTCCCATTGACTTTGCTTTGTTGTACGTAATGACCTCTAAGAAAACATTATAACACATATACATACATCTGTCTGATTGTATAGTTCTCACTAACTCACTCTGCTGACAGTACATTTGAATGCTCTCTCACCATATTTTGTGAAATCTACCATAATCAATATTTAATATGCGTTGTTCAGTTTGCTGCCCTATCCTATAATACGTTATTGGGCTCCTTCTCTGATTTGGCAATTAGACAGGCCCTGGCAAAACATGGGGAACTTAATCTCATATCTTTCCTGTCGAATCTTCCATGTGTGCCTCTCACTTCCAATGCATGTGTACAGTTGCTTAGTACTGTTTGGATAAAGAAAGCCTGCTGTTTCCTTGCTCCACCCATAGCATAATGATCTTTGGCTATTATCAAAGATCATTACAATTCCATCCTCTAAGAAAGAGTTAGAAAGCACTACTCCAACTGTAGTCATGCAGAGAAGCTGTTTAATCAGGCAATGCCCTCTGTTTTCTCAATTTCATTCCTACTGAGGTCCTTCATGTAAGAAAACAAGATTTTAGCAGGTTATATCCTTGTTTCATCTGACATGGCAATGTTCCATTTAGTTTTGAACATATCTGTTCCCCAGAAGAGGATTTTTTCTTTCTCTTTCCCACCATTATCATAAGACCATAGAAAGGCTGCATTGCAAAAAAAAAAAAAATCTCCATGTATTTGGCACCATTTATACCTTGAAATGACATGAAATACAGATAATACAGGGGATATAAAACGTTGGCAATTTTGTTGCTGTTTCATTGCAGCAGCAGGAGATGTTCTAAAAAAAGGGAACAAAATTATACTTCCAATCATCACTGCTAATAGTCAGCTACAATAAAAAAAATATGTGAAATTTTCTTCTATATTGAGTAATTCAAAGAAATGTCATTTTGAGGACATAGAATCCCTTAAGAAGTATGTGTGTACTGGCCTAGGTCTACTGTAACTACCCAGCGTCAGATATTTCAAATGTCATATGTAAGATGCCGCTATTATAAACTCCCTTTGAGACAATTCACTGTTTTTATCTGTTTGGAGTTGCCATGAATATCAAGGCACATTATCGGACCATTCAATAGTTGGGTGGAAGCTACCCCTCACCCACCCCAGCCATTTTATAGAATTTTTCTTTTTCAGTAAAGACTTAATCGGAAAGTTCAGTGATATTCTTCTTCCTATATTATTATTATTTTAAATATATTGACCACACAACTCAGGGGATTCATTGCACTTAATAGGCAGCTTCTCTGCCTCATTTGATTCATATAGAAAGTTACTTTAGCTGTTCTGACGCCTGTCTCTCCTGCTATGCTATCTCCAGCAATGCATTTCTATAACTCCCACATGTCCCCCTGCCAGATGTCAATAGTGAGTGCAAACAAAAATACTATCCGTGAGAATAGCCAAATTGATCAATTGCCCTGATTCCCCGTAATAGATGCTCTTATTGTTTTTATAAAAGCACATCATCATCCATCACTGTGCTTGATGTAAACCTGTATAGCTGCTTGGGAATTTCTACTGCTTCTGCCTCATTGCATTAGTTTTAGCATAATTTGAGCCTGTGGCATTCAAACATCACAACAATTCACATACTTGTTCTTGCCAATAATTAGTTCCTGCATTTTATCTACTATGATGTCCATCTGCCCCCTTCTATTCTGAAATGAGTCACCCAATGGATAATAGGACTGTGTTAGCCAAGGAGCCAAGCTATTCTCCTAATCTACTATAGGTGTTTTATTGCCTCGAATCTCTTCTGGCAACTAAAACCAGGGATAATGTGTTGCTTGGCAAAGCACATTCAGAGGAGTACTTCACATGGAGCTTTGTTAAAATGAAGCACCCGTCTGAATTTTTGTGAAGATCTAATGGATAAGGTTAGATTTTTACAATGAAACTGCTCTTGCTATTTCTATGCCTTGAAATAAGAATGGTTACTAGCATGTCTGTTATAACTACAGAATTTTTTATTAACTGAAAACCTGATCCTACAGTACAAGAAATTTGTTGATCTTACAGTACAAGAAATTAGCTTAAAGAAAAGAGATAGTAAGAGAGCATAAAACATTTTGAGGAAGACTCCACAAGGTGCCCATCCAGTTTATTGTCTATTAATTAAAATAGTTGTGTCTTTTGGAAGCTTAGAGATCCTTTCTTAGTCTTCTGACTGGTTGCGTGCATGCAAAGAATTCCTGTCTCCAGATTCCATATTGGACTTTTTGGCACCACTCTGTTGGCAGATAACCTGTTACAAATTCTTCCTTAAGGGGTGGGGGAAAAAAGCAAACATGAGCATTTTTAGAAGACAATATTAATTTTGGACTTGCCAAATATATAGAAAAAACCTGGATTGCTTTGATGTGTTGAAACCTGTACATTTATAATTGCATGGGGGGAATTTCAAACTTTTAGAACTCACAAATGCATACTATTGCAAGGAAGCCTACAACAGCCATACCAAAGTAGCACCCTGACAGACATAAAACTACCTACAGAAAAATTACACCAAAACAGTGTGCATCCTTGGAAAAACCTTTTATAAAAACCTTTTACAATACCCATGAAAAGGCACGTGAAAACAAATGCAAATACTTTTCTCTCAAATGCATATATTCATAGAGGACCAAACAGAATGTGTACAAGGTAAACTTATGTATTCATTCATTCATTCATTCATTCATTCATTCATTCATTCCTTACATGGCAAGAGTTGCAGCATCATTCTGATCATCATGGGCAGCTGTCTATGCCCAAAAGAAATGTCACAGGACTATAAGGTAGTTGAGAGAATTATAATAGTGATCACTATAAGTGGGCGCCTGATGCCACTGCTTGCTGATCAAATTAAAAATGCCCCTGAAGTGACATACTAAACTTCCATATGTATGACCAAGTCAAACTGGGATGACCATCCAGAACATGGAACTTGGAGAGAGATACATGTCATGCATTAGGGAATTATTTCAGGGCATTGTGGCTTGCTGTGCTTTGCTTTCCATTTTAAAGTTTAGCAAACTGATCTGTCTTTGCAAATAAAATATTCCCCCTTTTCTACTGCTGGAGATTACTAGACTTTTTTCCCCCTCTCTGATCAACTAGTTTCCAAACGTTCCCCCCTTCCCCCTTCACAGGTAAAAAAATATCTTACAATGACTTTGGGTTCCCCTCTTTCACTACATTCAACCTATCAGCATGAGAC
Source organism: Pseudonaja textilis (assembly GCF_049901715.1). Lineage (NCBI taxonomy): Eukaryota > Metazoa > Chordata > Lepidosauria > Squamata > Elapidae > Pseudonaja > Pseudonaja textilis. The sequence continues at coordinate 140,606,485 of NC_141990.1, forward strand.
CCATTTATGCCATTCTAACCCATCCTGCACATTAGGTTTGTCCTTCTCTATCATTATGTGTCTTTCCCACTGAATGATTTACATTGCTTCGCACTTTATTGCATTGGGAGAGAAGAACAGAGCTAAAACCAGAACTTATACTGCGAAGTGATAAAATTAATTTCCATGGAGAAACACTATTTTGAACCATTCAAATTATAATCTTGGGAGATAGTGGGTAAAATGACAGATTCTAACTGGCTAAACTGCTCTGTGTCAAATTAAACGACTGAGTAAAGTTATTATATTGAGCAGAAATGCATCTATTAGCCTAATTCAGTCTAGGTCAATACAGGAGGTTTTCACATATTATTCCAAACCATTAATTTTTTTTAACCATATTCTTTTTTTAAAAAATCTCCTCTCCTCTTTTTTTTTGGGCCTTGTCTAATATTTGAGATTTTGCATGCATTTTTCTTCATCGTTCATTAATTTATTATATGTGTGTCTCATCTTTCTGACATCCAAGGTCACTCATAGCAATTAAAAAATAAAAAAAATAAAATAGGAATTAAAAACAAAGAAAACAGTGAAAATGTCATAAAAAAAACCTATTGCTGTAGGGGTCCCGTTCCCTGATTCAATAATATCTGATTATATGAAGTTTCCTTCCCTACCATTAATACACTATTGGGCAATCCACAGCTGATCTGCAGATCCCTCAGATCCATTTTTCTAGTCACTTGGAACCAGTTAAAGCTAGTAATGAAGTGCCAAATACAAAACTATAGTTTTCCTCCCATTTTCAACAGAGAGCAAAAAGAAGAAAGCCCATTAAGCATTCACGTAAGTTCAAAACCCACACAACAAAGCAAAACAAAACAAAAAGATCTCCCACAAAAGTAAGGGTGACTCATCAAAAAGTTTGGCAAAATACTTGGAAAGTGATGGCCAAATGCATTTCTTAAGGCGCCATACAAGGTTTGAGTGATGCGGTGGCCTAGAGGTGGAAGCTCTCACCTCACCGTCAGAGGGCCGAGAGTTTGATCCTAGGTAGAGGCAGATATTTCTCTCTCTGGGCACAATGAGACTATTCACTGAATAAAACTCCTCCTAGGTGACAGGAAAGGCATCCAGCCAGTAAATATTAAGCTCCATTCAGTTGCCCAGACTCCACCCCACAAAGGATTATGAGGTCATTAAAAGAAGATGATGATAGAAGACAAGAGTTTACCCCATGTACCAGATTGATCAGACTCCTCAAAAAGATCTAAAAAACTGCTGCATGGAAAAAGATAATATTGGATAATCAAACCTTAATAAAACAGAGCTTTACATTCAGTACCACACTTAGCCTGTGCCCAGTAGACAACTGATATGCTAGATCAGACCAGATGTCAGGGTCAGATTATTTTATTCAGTCCTCCACTTCTTCAGAGATTCCACAGCTCCCACTTCTAGTTACTATTTCATTTTTTAATTTTTTTTAAAAATTATTTATTTTTTTAAAAACAAAAATACCAATCTCTATTCACATTTAACAGTGTCCATGTTGTTATTAATACATACCTCTCCTTTTATACATAAACATCAGCTCTTATTTCTATCCTCCACCCCTTGGTACCACCTATCTTTGCCTCTTAATTCCATCGTGAATTTATCCAGTTCCGCACAATCCATTATTTTTTTGTGTCAAGTCTTCTTCAGATGGTATCTTTTCTTTCTTCCATCCCTGTGCAAAGGCTATTCTCGCCACAGTTATGTTGTGTATAATAATGTATCAGATGACCTTGCTCAATTTTTCGAGTTACTATTTCAGTGTTGGTTCCCAAGTCATTTCCGTTCTCCACTCTTCCCATCTCCTTAACTCTTTCCAAAGCATCAGCTGATTACTTAACACAACCTTTTTGCAGCTTTTGGCAACCCCTTCTCCCCATTTCTTCTAGCTCTCTCTAGGTTGCACATAAAGCCAGCAGGGTCAAAGTTAGAAATGAAGACAGCAGTAGTCAAAATACCAGGAGTGACACAAATTTAGCATTTTTAGTATTTCTTTGATTTGTCAATCGCTTACAAGATACAGGTATAAGAATAAACATAGTTTTGAATTCATGAAATGGATACATATAAGAAAAATAAAAAGAAACAATAGGACAGGGACAGTAGGCACGATTGGTGTGCTTATGCATGCCCCTACAGGCCTCTTAGGAAGTGGGGGAGGTCAATAGTAGACAGTCTAACTTTCCATAGGTATCTGATTCCACCTGAAGTTTCACGCGTACCTTTTTTGCCCTTGTTTATAGAAACGTTCTTTAAGACTTGCAAAAGTTGGAGGCAACTTTTAAGTCTAAAGTTAAAGTTTTTGTGGTTTGGGGAAGTTTGGAAATCATAGCAAGACTCTTCTTAGGGATAACCAAGCAATTTTAAAAACATTCTTAATGTATGTATTTGAGAAGAATCCATTTATTTTATTTTTAAAGTGAGTAGAAAACAAGCTTTCAATATTTATCAGATCCATGTAAAAGGATGAATTATTTCACATATTTCTATACACTTGGTTCTTTAATCAAAGCAAATTTACAACAGGCTTTTATTTAAAACAAACTTTTGGCATCAATTTGTTCTTTATCTCTGAAACATCGACACCACTTGGGACTCCTTTGCATTTCCAAAGGCTTATTAAAAAAAAAAAGTTTTCATTTTTAAAATGACAGGAAGTTTAGCTCACCTTTTAATAAGAAATTGTAGGCTCCATAGATTCTTTGTAATCAATAACTTTTCTTTTTCACAAAGTGGACATGGTTAATTTATGAGGGAGTTGTCAAGGTAACACTGAATAAAAACTTAAAGTTCACTTCCTAAGTAAAGAGAAGCAATTTGTTATTTATATGAAAAAATATCTAGTGAAAATAAAACCATCTATTAATTAAAGATGTTCCAATAATAACTCATAACTATGATGTACAGTGACTAAGAAATATTTATATCATATTTTTCTTTGATTGTAGAACTAAATAAAGCATTGACATTATCTGGATTTGAGGATTTGCCTAGATCCTAAAAACCAAATCTAATTGTCATCTGCAAAGCCTTTCAATTATCCAAGAGATGGATCCAAACTATTGACCAAATTTTCAATACAGCCATAAGGTACATGGCTTAGCACCCAAGGAAAATAGTATTTTAAATTTAAGAAAGATTTTCTTTCCTCTGAGAAGAAAAACAAGAAATGTTGTTTTGGGGTTTTTTTTTTGTTTGTGTTTGTGTTTTTTTAAGGAACAGAGCAAACAGTATTTTGAATGTGTCAAAATCATCCCTTGAATTTAAGATGGTTTCTTGAATTTAAAAGAAATTCCATGTAAAATTCATATTAAAATTAAACCTGACAATTAAATAAATGAACTATCAGAATTTTATGACTTCAGGTAGAAAGTTTTTATTTTCCTAACAGAGTGGATCATAAATGGCAAACATTTTAGGCGATTTTCCTGTAATGGTTTACAGTAGTCAAATTGACAATCCAACTAGTTCACAAAATAATGTTTCTACAACAGATATCTTTAAATCTGCATCTGCACGAAGGGACGTATGCAATGTGGTCAGTGGTAGGATTAAAATTCTTTTACTACCGGCTCTGTGGGTGTGGATTGGTGGGCGTGGCAGGAGAAAGATACTGTAAAATCTCCAGTCAGAGGTGGGATTTTCTGGTTCTCCGAACTACTCAAAATTCCGCTGCTGGTTCTCCAGAACTGTTCAGAACCTGCTGAATACCATCTCTGAATGGGGTATCCCAAGGCTCTATTTTAGACTCAGTACTCTTCAACTCTTCATCAATAACTTGGATGAGGGAATAGATGGGAACTCATCACATTTGCAGACAACACCAAGCTGGCAGGAATACCCAACACTCCAGAAGATAGGCTTAAGATACAGAAGGATCTTGGCAGACCTGAACATTGGATGCTATATAACAAAATGAAATTCAATAGTGAAAAAAGTAAGGTTCTACATTTAGAAAAGAAAAACTAAATGCACAGGTACAGTATAGGTGGTACCTTGCTCAGTAGTAGTAACTATGAGAGGGATTTTGGAGTCCTACTAGACAATCACTTAAATATTAGTGAACAACGTGCTGTAGTTGCCAGAAAAAGCCAATACAGTTCTTGACTGCGTTAACAGAGGGATAGAATCAAGATCACATGAAATGTTAATACCATTTTATAATGCCTTGGTGAGACCACACTGGGTACACTGCATCCAGTTTTGGTTGCTATGATGTAAAAAAAGATGTTGAGACTTTATTTTTTTATATATATATTTTTAATTTTAAGACAAACTTATACAGACAATACATTAAAAAAACCCATAAAACCATCTTCCATTTTATACATACAGTGTGTCAGTTGGTTTAGAATCTTTTGTGCGGTTCTTTCATAATCATTGTTCACAATTTATATCAATCTCACATTGTCAAACTAACATATGCTTATCTATTTATCAATTATTAATTATCCTGCTATTTATTCCATCAATATTGTATTATGCTGTCATCCAATCGTTATTACGTCTACATTATATTTTGTATCAATCTATTAAGCTTCTATAACAAAATTATCTATTCTGTTACATTACCATGTCTTTTTATCCAACCATTGATAAAACAAATCCCATATCATATAAAATTGCTTGTCTTCTTGTTCGCTAATTTCAAATGTCAGTTTACTCATTTCAGCACAGTCCATAATTTTTTTAGTAACTTCCTCCTGCATAGGTATTTTGTCATTTTCCAATTCTTCTCAAATGCAATTCTAGCCACTGTTAAAACATTTACAATCAAATATTTTAATTCTTTATTATATATGTCTGGTATGACTCCCAATAAAAAGATCTCTGGTTTAAAGTCTATACGTTGTTTTATCATTTTTTCCAACCGTGTGTGGATTTTAGTCCAATATTTCTTTGCGTCCGAACATGTCCACCACATATGGTAATATGAACCAGGTATCTGATGACATTTCCATCATTTATCCAATTTATTCTTAAACATTCTCGCAAGTCTCGTTGGGGGTAGGGGCCACTTATAAAACATCTTATACAAATTTTCTTTATATGCAGTTGACATTGTCATTTTATAATTTTGAGACCACAATTTTTGCCATTTTTCTAAATCAATCCCATATCCAAAAAATTTTCCCCCAAGCAATCATCGTTTCTTTAACTTGTTCCTCCTCCAATTTAAATTCTGATAGATGTCCATAAAGTTTTTTAATTACCTTTTCATCAATACCCATCAAAATTTTATCTACATAAGTCAACTTATCATAAATACCTTCCGCTTTAGAGTCTTTATCAAATCTAGATTGTATTTGCAAATATGAAAACCAATTCATTTTTACACCTTGTTCTTCCAACGCTTGCATAGATTTAAGTTCACCCTTTTCATTCAATATCTCACCATATCTAACTGTTCCTTTTTATATATTATTGGATAAGAAAAAGCTTCAATGGTTGATATCCATGTTGGAATTTTTAAGTAATATTGTCTTTTCATCTTCTCCCAGTTCAAAAACAATGCTTCTTGAATATAATGTCTTCTAAAATACCCCTGTGTTTAAAGATGTTGAGACTCTAGAAAGAGTGCAGAGAAGAGCAACAAATATGATTAGGGGACTGGAGGCTAAAACATATAAAGAATGGTTGCTGAAAGAAGGACTAGGGGTGACCTGATATTTCAATATCTCAGGGGTGCCACAAAGAAGAGGGAGTCAAGCTATTCTCCAAAGCACCTGAGGGCAGGACAAGAAGCAACGGATGGAAACTAATCAAGGAGAGAAGCAGCCTAGAATTAAGAAGAAATTTCCTGACAGTTAGAACAATCAATCAGTGCCTGCCTCTGGAAGTTGTGAATGCTTCAACACTGGAAGTTTTTAAAAAGAGATTGGACAACCATTTGTCTGAAATCCTGGCTGAGCAGGTCCCTTCCAACTCTGTTATTCTATTCTATTCTATTCTATTCTATTCTATTCTATTCTATTCTATTCTATTCTATTCTATTCTATTCTAAATTTCTTGTTTGCATATATATTTGCTTCCATATTCACCTTTCTTCTTCTAATTTGGTATATGCCATCATCTCTCACCATCATCTCTCATCATTATCATCTCTTATCTCTGCATTCTACGTAGGAGAAAGATTAGTTGTAGGGTATCAATGTGTGGAGATATAAAAAGAACAATACATAGGGAAGGCAGTTAGGAACTAACACTTCTGGGAGCAGCCGCCGCCACTGAGAATTCTCAGAAAGGAAAGCTATCAAAGTAAGAGAAAATTCCTTTCAATTACTTCCAACTTCAAGTGTTGAACCAAGAACAAGTTAATCAGTTTCACAGCTTCACATTCTCTAGGAGGTTGACGACTATAGTTGAGTGGTTGCCCAATCTGTTAAAAACCAAAGTTGTTGAAGAAACTTGGTTCCTGGTCTTTCTCCAAGTCAAAAGAGGATGGAAGGCTGGAAGGAGTGGGTCAAGGAATGGATGCAATGAGGAAGTCTCAGGGGAAACTAGCAGAATCAATTAGAGTCACAGGTTTGTTTCAGTCACCTACTTTTTCTTCTTTAATATATCCTATATTGCCTGCAGCCGGTATCTGGAGGCAGGATAAGAAGAAAAACTCCTCTAGAGCAGAATGCCTAATGCCATCCTTCAGTTGCAGGTGAATGGTGGGATTCTGGCAGTGGCATACAAATATTTCCTCTACAAATGGTTAGTACAAATGGTTCCTTATACTGGAATACGCTGTGTGAATTTAACCTTTGTTTCAGAGGCATCTGGTGGTAGCCCCTTATGGAATACATTTTTCTGAGCTAAGAAATCTAGCATTGTGAGTGTCACTTATTTCAACACCACATCTTACCACTCACAATAAGTCCTTCACAGCAGGGGTTGCCAACTTTTGGACCTCAGGGACGACCAAACTCATAATTTTAAATCCCAGGGACCACTAACTGGTTCTATGGCATGGCCTAATTTGTGGGTGTGGCTTGGTGGTCATGTGACAAGCTGAACATGGCTTGTATGTAAATATTATAAATATTTATATAAAGATTGAATTTTTTATTAAAAAAGAGTAACTTTTACCCAAAATCAGGCAAAGCAGACAGGCAGATTGAGTTGCTCACAGAATCATTCAGTGTTCTATCTATCTGCCATCGGCTAGCTCAGTCTCTCAAATTTGCTTGCCCTGAGTCTGCACTGAATAACAGAACCTTCAGTCCTTAGGGAGGTTCAGCTGTGCTTAAAAGCAGAGCCGAAGATCTAAAGCAGTGGTAGTCAACCTGGTCCCTACCACCTACTAGTGGGCGTTCCAGCTTTCATGGTGGGCAGTAGGGGTTTTGTCCCCTACTTTATAAATCACCATTACTGTGGAACCGGTGGGCAGTTAAGGAAAATTTCACTACTAACAGAGATACAAAAGTGGGCCGTAAATATAAAAAGGTTGACTACCCCTGATTTAAAGACTAGCTAGAAAGCAAGAAATCCAATCATTTCCTGCTTCCTAGCTAATCTAAATCTCCCGGCTCAGCAGAACAGATGATGGTCAGAAAAAGGAAAAATAGAAATTTAGCAGGCAAGTTTGCTGGGTAAGGAGTGAGTGGGCGGGGAGGGTTCCCGTGGGCCATGTGGGCTGAGCAGCCTTGTGTTTCTGCGCAGCCTGGATTAATTGCTTTGGGGGGGTGCTCTGGGGGGTGAGATTTCTCTGCAACCCACCACAATTTTCTCATGGCCCACCAGTGGGCCACGGCCCATTGGTTGGCAACCACTGCTCCACAGGACTTTTTTTTTTACCCTCTACAGTTTTTTAATCAGAATGGAAGCTTGTTTAGCAGGTTTTCTTTTGAGTATCAGGCTGATTATTTTTTAAAACCCTGCATTTGGCTATAATCTCTCTTTCTCTCTCTTTTAATTGTGTGTTGATCTTCCTCCCCTTTTAATACATAAACAAGGCATATATATTTCCTCTGTTTGCTCCTCTCAGCCCAGTTCCTATTACAATTTCTGTTGATTTTTCAGTGCATCTGGACAAGGTTCCGCCACAACACTTGATTTATGCTCTGCAGCTGAACAATTTAGACTTCAGATTCAATATTAGCCAAACAGATTCTGTTTCTGTGAAAAGAAATTAAAGTTCTCCCTGGGTGGTGGCCTCAAAATAGTTTGCCATATTATTATTGCAATGCAGAAATCTAAAAGAAAAGAAAAGAAAACAATATGCAGTATTTGGAAGAGGTGGAAAGTTCATTTTCTTTTTACTAAGATAACCCTGATGGTTAGAGACGTACCTCACTCCTATAGGCAATGTGGATATTCGAATGTGTGCTTATTACAGCAGATAAACGTGATTAACATATGGTGCAATGTCATGCTTCAGTGGTACAATATGGAATGTCACATTAGCTCATACATGTCATAAAATAAAATTAGGTTCCCATAACTATCTCAAGTCATGCACTTTAAAAAGATTATATGGTAGAAATAAAATTCTCTGTGTTTGCTAGCTGAGGTGTATATTTGAACATAGAGTTGAAGACTAATGCAGTCTGATACATGTGATCTAGACACACACACACACACACACATACACACACACACAGAGAAATGGAAATGGAAAACTCAGTGAGGTTCAGCTTCAGCAGAGCCAGCATACTGAAAAACAGTGCAAAAAAGGGCAAACTCAAGATACTGTCATTTAGAATATTACTATTCTCACAGGCTGACACCTACATTATTCATCTACAAAACCAGTGTCACCTTTTGGAATAGTCCATCCAACAATCATTGGGTTGGTTGTTTCAGTTTTTGATACATACCAGAGCAACAGAAGATGATGGAAGTTGAAATGACATTTGTGGAACAATTTTAATATTCCATAGAATGCTAAAAAGAACAACATATTTATATTAAATTGGAGCATAGGATGGGTCTTTCCTTGATTGCCTACATAGCTATACACCGCCGTTCTAGGTTGACAATGCTGTGAAACTTGTGAGTTGTGGTCTTGAGCCAAAATTGAATCCCCAAAAAGATAAAGTAGCTGTTCATACAAAGACCACCCAGTCCTCAGTCTGATGTTGTTATGGCTTTGAATGAAGTGCTACTGCCCATCCATCCCCATTCCCCAAAGAGCAGAATGTTCTCCATGACTCATAGCTAAATGGGAAAGTGACAACTGTGGCCAAGGGGAACTTTCGAGACTTGGGTACTGTGCCAGTCATAGCCTTACTTGGAGCAAGAAGATTGGATGAAAGTAATTCATTGTCCATCCTTTTAAGGTAGCAAACAGGAATTAAAGGAATGCTATTTTATTGTTGTGAGGAATGCAGAATCTTGAAAGCTGCCAGAGGCTCTCTCTGTCCTCTCTACTACCAAACAGAATTAAAGAGTGATTATTTTGAGTTTCCTTCTATTTTCTCAGGAATGAGTCATTGTTTTTGCTTCTTCTAAAGGCTCATTTATTCCTTTATCAAGGTTATCTCCACATTTCTTTACAACCATACTCTTATTGCTAACAGATACATTACAGCACACTGTGCTAGGAGAAGAGAGACATTTCAGTCATATTAAACCTGTGCTGTGGGCATTGTTTTGGCTACTAATAAGTTTCTGGTAAATTCAAAGAGTTGTGTTTTTCATTTAAATTGTTTCATAGCTTAGCTTCAAACTATCTTTAGGACAACCTTCTCTGGTACAACCTTCCTGTGCTCATCCAAGAAGGTATATTAGCTATCTGCAGCATGTACAAGATCAGACTGAGAGGAGGCAGGGACAATGTTATGACCTTCCACCTTATGGATATTAGATAAATGCTAGCTTAGAGATCTTTCTGGAAAGCAATTAAAACTGATCTATCATATGCAGCTTTGGAAAACTAAGACAAATACTGCATCCATGGGTGCCTAGTGCACCTGAGACTGAACTGTATTTGTTTATTTTTACTTATGTATTAATCTTTTATCATGCATTTATTATTTTATAAATAACATTGGTCAGCAATTTTTTCCCCAGAAGTTTTGCTTCTTGAAAAACTGTTGGCGATTATAACAGGCCCTTCAAACTGAACACAAATATCATTTCAGAATGACTGCATCACGTAGGAATCTTGAGAAATATGAAATTAACTTTTAACGACCATATTTTTAATTGCATGCAGTTTCTGACATGCTACAAGAGTTCTATAGGGCTAAAAATGTTTTGCTGCTGGTTTTCATTTGTTCTAGCTGCAGCAACCAACAACAGTCAACAAGCATTGATTGATTCTAGTTGCCTTGATACTGTTTTTTTCATTGTAGCAACTTGTTTGTCACTGACTGCATCTAGATTTTCAGGAAAGAAATTCAAGTAAGAATGCAGATAATGAATCTTCAGGGTCACGTTGTACTTCATGGTTTTGTATTGTTGGAAGTTAAAACCCACCCTTCTCCTACGAAGATGAAATATTTTAGGATATACTAAAAGGGCAGAATATTTCCCCTAAAAAGAAAAGTAGAAACTCAAAGAGGCAGAAACTCAGCCCGCTCCCTCCCACACCTTTGCTAATGAACCATTATTGGCCTGGGCCAGTCTATTTTACATAACAAAGATCTACTCCAGGTAGAGCCATAATAGGAATTGCCCAAAGCCCTTTCATCATCTAGCAAGGCTCAACCAAGCCTGGGACTCAGGACAGCCTACGGAGTTGCCCCTGCATGGCCCCATGGGAATCTGACAACCAATCAGAATGCAAGCTCAATTTCAAATTGCAACAGAGGGCATAAAACCCAGGGACTTTTAACATCTCTTCCCTTTTTTTCCTTCACCCAGCTTCTTGAAGCATGTGATTGCACTTTTCACTTTGGAGCTCCAAGCCATGTGGTCCTGTCCACCATTAAACCATTGTCCCAAGCAGTCACCATGTTTCCGGGGTCTTTCTTCCCCACTTGGAACTGAAGTAGTATATTTCTTCCAACAATATGCTGCAAAAGGTTTGTCAACCTGCTAAATGTAGCTTGGTCCTCTGTAGCTTGTGTCATTAATGACTTATCTGACCTGTGGACTGATAAAAAAATACCTTCCTTAATTTTGTTCAATTATTCTTGGGAACATCTGTCTCAAATAGTGGAAACCTTTGCCTTCTTTCTCTATCACTTTCACAAAAATCTGCATCAGTCTGAGTTTTATGTGAAATGGAGGCAAACATATAATTGGGTCAGCAAGTGGTGCATATGTCACGTTTTTTCTTTCATGGAACAAGTTTTTTTCAGTGGTCATTTCTTCTTAATGTAATATGACTCTCTTGCACAGCTGTTCTATTTGTATATATAACAATAGTACCTGATATTCCTGGGCTGCATTCCAAGCAGCAGAGAACTAGATCTCCATAGAAATTCTAGCTGTACTTAGTATACTGGATGTGCTTCAACAATAGATCCATGTTTTTGTGTTATGACTCCCTTTCAAAATTCAAATGAACAAACAGAAAGCAGCCGTTTCACAATTAAATCAAACGGAAAGAAGTCTTACAAGATAATGGCTGGCAGAAACCACAGCATAAATCTTTACTCTGTCCGGCAAACCAGTCCTGGCAATAAATCTCCAGTCTCAGAGCTTCTTGCTGTAACATCCTCACTCAAATAGTCATTTTGTTCCTGGCAAAATGTACCAGCCCAGCTTTGTCCTTTTATACTCATTGAGGCAACGTGCTAATTTACTGACTCGCTCTCCTCATTCGCTCCAGCTGATTTTGCCTTCTCAAACGTCTTCTGTTCCTTACATTTAACCACAAATTTTCCAAGTTCTCATCCCCACTAGAAGACTCTCTTAAAACTTCCCTGTCAGCCATTCCTGGCTGTTGATCAGATAAGGAACCAGAGGAGGTCAAAGGTCCTGACAATTCTAATACATCAGATCTGTCGTCCTTTGTCACGTCCATCTCCTCATCCTGGTTACCAGTCCAATCACTGAGCCATGCCGGCTCATATTTTTCTGCCATGACCTCCTCACTTGAACTCATATCAGTCACAGGAGGTGAATCCAAGCCCGGAGCCACAACATTTTTGTATGTTTCTTTCATATGTGCAGCATAGCCAGCAGGTAATGAACGATGTACTTTATCATTGTGTAAAAGCAGAAGATTTCTATAAAATGATATGTGATAGGTTAAATTACAGATTATTTTTATGATTAGCAGCCCAAAATATATGCAGACCTGTTCAGGAAGCAAAATCTTTATTGACCAGTGTAACTCCTTCATACACAATGCTCTTTCCTCTTCCTACTATTTGTTTGCTTCTATTGGTTTCTGGGGTTACTGAGTACTTTTTTATTTAATGGGGTTTTCTGTTTTTTTTAAAAAATGATTTAAATCAATCCTCATAGAAGTTGTAAGATTCATTGGTGCCCACATTTAATGAATATATTTTAAAGAAGATTTTACACAGTGTTTTCTTTTTTTTGCAAAGTGGACAAGCAATTGTATGAATATCCTTTCTTTCACTATACCATTATCTTTCCACTGGCCATTCTTGGTTTCCCATATTTGCATTCAGTCCCAAGGAAACACATCAGAAGGGAATGCCCACCACAGGACTTTTTATATATATACCATTACCAGTAAAGATAAATTTTCTTCTTAAAGAACTTGAAACATTTCTCCTTCCGCTGGAGAAATTCAGGGGAAAAAATTGTCCACTCAATTTCCCTGCTTATAAAGTTGGTCAATTGCAAGCAGTCATTTGTGCTTAGCTGGATCTGAAGCTTGATCTACTTTCTTCTTCAACAAAGAGAATAAATTCTGCAGTCTACATAGCTTCAGATTCCAGCAGGAGTTTACATTGTTTGATGATCTTTGGATAAAGGTCTCCAATTAGACATGGGGCTTTTTTTCCCCCTCCTAGTTTAAAAAAATTCTTCAAAATGATTTATTTTACTTTCAAGAAAGGAGCAAAACAGCTCTGTTAGTTTCTTTTTTATTAGCAATAACAGGAGAAAAGAAAAGAGAGAAAGAGAGATGGCAGCCACATTCACCAATGTGCAGCCACATTCACCAATGTCAGTATGCCAATACCAGTGTAGAAATATAATGTGATTTCTGACTGTGAAGTGACAGGTACTACACATAACAGTAATTTTGATATTAGTTCACAAATAACATCAGACACATCCAACATTTATATTTACACCTCCTGCAGAGAATAGGAAGCCAATTTCCACGTGCGATACTAATGTGCAATGAAATGCATGTCTGAGAAAACATTGAGCACTGACATAAAGGAAAGCCACTGTAAAGTATTGGAAGAAGTCTTAAAAAATAGACAAAAAAAGCTATCATTTGTTATACCTTAATTTTTTTTTAGTAATTCAAGAAGATCAGCAACAGAGTTTAATAAAAGTTAATAAAGCATCCTTTCAAAGTTACACAGATACAGCTCAAAATATTGTCTGGTGACAGTGCAAAGACATGGTGTTGAACTAAAAAAATATGAAGGAATAATAACTTTTTTTTCAGGTAGTCAGATAGATAGAAATAAGAGATAGAAGTAGGGCTGTTAATGACACCATCATAGAAATCATTGGAAATCCAATACCTATATTTTTTTTAAGATCTCTAGCACAAATCCTTGGTCTAACAGCTCTTGCAGAGTTTTCAAAACTCAACGTAAAAAGAAATTGTAGAGAAAAACTGTATCAATGGAGGTTTATGACAAACATCCAACTCCAGGAGGATAAAAGAACCTCCAGTAATAGAACATCCATAACACCTGGAAGCACTATTTGTTTTCAGGGTCAGAATCTTTCTCCTTAGTTCTAGGTTGGATCCCCCTTTAATGAACTTCCGCTTGTTACTTCTTGTCTTGCCCTCAGATGCTTTGACAAATTAGGTTGACCTCATCTTCTCTGCCACAGCCCCTCAAATATTGAAAGTCAGTTACCACATCACCCCTAGTCCTTCTCTTGTTAGACTAGACCAGGGGTGTCCAACCTTTCACCTTCCCTGGGCCACATTAGAAGATGAAAATTTGGTTTGGGCCGCACATAAAATAAAATAACAGTAACAATACCTGATCATCCAAAAAAACCATAGAAAACATAGTTAACATATTAAATTTATTTGGAAATGAAGTTAGTGAGATGTTTTTATTATTAATTATTAATTATTAATTAAAAAATATTTAATTTTTATCACGGTTTATTTTCCGGGCAAATTTTGCAGGGGGGGGGGAGGGAAGAAAGCTCGCCCGCCTCGCGCCTACCTCTCCTCCTGCAAATGGCCCGGCTGGATGAGGCAGGACTGGAAGGCAGAAGCAGAAGCGGCAGCGGCGGCAGGGGCAGCTGCGGCGGTGGCGGCAACAGGAGGTGGCGCTCTGATGGCGCCCACCTTTTCTGTTGCTGCTTGGCATGGTGCTCGCCTCGCCCCACCTCGCACCTGCCTCTCCTCCTCCTCCTCGCTGGCTCTGGCACGAAGGTTGGGGTGGGCACTGGGCCGCATTATGAGGCGACCTAGGCTGCATGCAGCCCACGGGCCGCGGGTTGGACAAGCCTGGACTAGACATTCCCAATACCTTTAACTATTCTTCATATATTTTAGTTTCCAGTTCCCGAATCATCTTTGTTGCTCGACTCTGCATTTTTTTCTAAGGACTCAACATATTTTTTTTTGTGTTGTGGTGACCAAAACCGAATTGATTGGCTTCATTTCAGTGGGAGGATGCAATTATGCAGATCAGTTTGCACCACTGAAAATCCTTCAACTTATGAAGGTTGTAATTAACCAGGAGAATTCAACAGCAGCCTCTTGGTCTATTTCATTGCAACACCATTGAGAACAGAGGTCTGCTTAAATAATGGCAGAGTCTAAACAAAATGTCGGAGATTCAAACCGCCACAAGGATGAGCAGTGCGATCTTTGCTCCAATGGCCAAAGGCTATTAATGCCGTAGGAAGCTACTGAGCTCTAAAGGACAATTTTTCCTTGTTTTTGAAATCCAAACCTGATCTCTCCTATTCTGGCCAAGGATATAGCTGCCTACCTCAACAAAGGCTGAGCAAAAAACTGGGGGATGCTAGGGACGACTCCCGTGGAGGAGGAGGAGCATCCTATCAATTAAGCCCAGCCTATCCAGATAGAGACTGAAGCACCTCCCCACTACTGCATGCTCTGAGCAGCTCATTGGAGAATCGTTTATTTCAATAAACCTCCTGCTTGGCTGCTGTGACTAGTTAGTATCATATTTTGCCAAAAAAATTGTTCAGGTTCAGCCTACCTTTAAGATAATCTAGATTCAGGAATGGCAGACTCTGCCCTTCTACTCCATTGTTATAGTGTACAATAACAGAATATTGAAAGCCTGCATGGTATCCCTTTGTTCCCTTGTGTTTGTACCAAAAAAAAATCAAGGCAGGAATATTTAGGGGCTCTTTCTCACATGTTATCCTTTCCCAAGACTGAGTTGTCCTGAATCCCTTCCTCAAAGTTGTTTCCCTTGTCCAGTACAGATTTGTTGAGGCTTTGACCCCTCCATGGGTGAAGTTAATTGAAACAACACTTTGCCACATTATCTGGGATTCCTTCTGACTTCGATGAAGTAAATAAGATGCTTTCATAGCTATCCCCAGGAAATGTAGGTTTGAACCTTGCTCCTCTTGACTCTTTAGGGAGTCCAAATGAACTGCATATTGGATATTGAACACTTTGACATTGCTATCCTGTTGTTTAGGATGCAATGATGACAGTAGCCTTGAAACTGACTGTGGTATTCATCTTTTTGAAAAGATCCTGCATGAAATTTA
The DNA here is from genome assembly GCF_049901715.1 of Pseudonaja textilis. Taxonomy (NCBI): domain Eukaryota; kingdom Metazoa; phylum Chordata; class Lepidosauria; order Squamata; family Elapidae; genus Pseudonaja; species Pseudonaja textilis. The sequence continues at coordinate 140,622,283 of NC_141990.1, forward strand.
CTTCGCAACTATTGCTCTGTCTCTAACTTACTCTTTGGAAGGAAGGTTATTGAGATTGTGGTTGGTACAAAATTAAAGGGAGTCAAGAAAAAACAGATTAATTGGAATCTTTTCAGTCAGGATTCAGGATTCTCGGTATGGGACAGAGATGGCATTACTCACTTTTTCTGCTGACTTTTGTCAGAATCTAAATGAAGACAGTGACTTATGATCATTTGAGAAGATTCTGGCCTTCAGTATCTATAACCATGGTATTGTTTTAAACTGAATGAAACAATTAGTGATTGGGAGCATTGTTTTGCAACGGTTCTGTTCTTTTCTATGTGGGCTGTTCATGTGGTGGTAGGGAGAGATTGTCTAAAACAGGGCTCGCCAACCTTTTGGACCTTAGGGACCACCAAACGCATAATTTTTGATCCCAGGGACCACTAACTGGTTCTGTGGGTGTGGCCTGATTTGTGGGTGTGGCTTGGTGGTCATATAACTGGCTGGGCATGGCTTGTATGTAAATATTATAGATATTTATATAAATATTGATTTTATTATAAAAATGAGCAACTTTTACCCCAAATCAGGCAAAGCAGGCAGGCAGATTGAGTTGCTCACAGAATCACAGATTCATTCAGAAATTTATCTATCTGTCATTGGCTAGCTCAGTCTGTCACATAAAATTTGCTTGCAAGCAAACTCACAAAATTAACTCACAACACACCATGTATGTAAATATTGAATTTTTATTTAAAAAAGAGCAACTTTTACCCCAAATCAGGCAAAGCAGGCAGATTGAGTTGCTCACAGAATCATTCAGTGATCTATCTATCTGCCATCAGCTAGCTCAGTCTCTCAAATTTGCTTGCCTTCAGTCTGCACTGAATTTGCTTGCAAGCAAACCTTCAGTCCTAAGCGGGGTTCAGTCCTAAGGGAGGTTGTGCTTAAAAGCAGAGCCGAAGATCTAAAGACTAGCTAGAAAGTAAGAAATCCAACCATTTTCTTCTTAGTAGCTAATCTAAATCTCCCAGCACAGCAGAACAGATGATGGTCAGAAAAAGGAAAAATATAAATTTAGCAGGCAAGTTTGCAGGCAAGTTTTCCAGGTAAGGAGTGAGTGGGCGGGGAGGGTTCCCGTGGGCCATGTGGGCTGAGCAGCCTTGAGTTTCTGCGCAGCCTGGATTAATTGCTTTGGAGGGTGCTCTGGGGGTGAGATTTCTCTGCGGCTCACCAAAATTTTCTCACAGCCCACCAGTGGGCCACGGCCCACCGTTGGCGAGCACTGGTCTAAAAGTTGCTTTCTTGTAGGGTGTCACAGGATTCATCCTTTCCTTCTTTCAATATTTACATAAAGCTGCTATAGGCTATCAATAAGCATAGTGATGATTCCCAGTTATAGATTATTATCCAAAGCCATTCAGGAGATGGTAATATTTTGATTTAGCATCTAAAAATGTAAAATAAGCTTGATAGTTATCCATCATTTTTTCCATCTGTTGAGTTGCTTGTCTCTTAATGAGGTAGCATTTTCACCAAATGAGCACTCATGACTTACAGGTTCTCCTGCACTTGTGGCTATGTCAGGATAGGGTAGTGGAAATTAGGGTCTTTGGCCAACTTTAGCTGGTGAATCAGTTGTAACCCTACCTGGAAGGTGAGGATCTCACCCCAGTAACCTGTGCATTCATCAGCAGCACTCATTTGAATTCTGCAGTGCTCTTTACATGAGGTTGCTTTGAAGACCACCTGAAAGCCTTAGTTGGATGAGAATACAATCTATTTGTTGGAGGACATTGCTGACAACAGCACATCATACCTGTTCCAAGTCCTGTACTAAGTGGTTATGGACCCTGTTTGTTGTTTTTACAGTTGTTATGAGAAAACAACTCCATATAATGCTGAGCCAAGTCTTAGGAATCATATTTTTATGTACTTGAATGCACATTTATTTTTATTTTTTTTATTTTGTCAAGCGATTATAAGATATCAGATGTCAGTATAAAAATAATTATGAATATATGAAATGGATACATATAAAAAAAATAAAAAGAAACATTAGGACAGGGAAGGTAAGCACATTGGTGTGCTTATGCACACCCTCTACAGACCTCTCAGTAAAGGGGTGTGGTCAATAGTAGACAGTCTAAGGTTAAAGTTTTTGGGGTTTGGGGAAGAAACCACAGAGTCAGGTAGAGTATTCCAGACGTTGACCACTCTGTTGCTGAAGTCGTATTTCTTGCAATGAAGTTTGGTGCGATTAACCTTGAGTTTGTATCTATTATTTGCTCTTGTGTTGTTATGGTTGAAGCTGAAGTATTCATTGACAGGTAGGACATCGCAATGTATAATTTTATATACTATACTTAGATCAGACCGAAGGCGTAGTTCTAGGTTTTCTAGGTCTAGAATTTCAAGTCTGGTGGCATAAGGTATTCTGCAACGAGTAGAGGAGTGGAGAACTCTTCTTGTGAAATATTTCTGGACTTTCTCAACTGTGTTAATATCAGATACATAATATGGGTTCCAGACTGATGAGCTGTACTGTTCTAGCAAATGTTTTGTACACTCTAGTTAGTAGTGTGATATTACCAGAGAAAAAGTTACGCATTCCTGCATGTGCATATACACTCGGGTACTACATACTGGGCGTGCTTGCACACATGTATATTTATGGTAGTAGAGAATAGAAGATGGTGGAGACTGAAAGACGGGAGAAAAGTCTCATTCTTTTTTCTTACCTATCTGTTTTAGATCATTGCTTCTCAGGTACATTTCTCTACTCTTTATACTTTGGGAAGATCATTAGAAAGGAAGAAGTCTCCTTGTCTTGGTTACCCTAGTTCAATCACTCGTTTCTGCTATTTTTGGTAGCAAGGAAACTACAATCTTGAGCAGGAGCAGGAATGGGGGAAAATTTTTCTTTTTCTTTTTACTCCCCATTGTCAGCTGCCATCTTAGGCTTGCTGTGCTTTCTTGTTAGGCAGTGACAGACTGCCATGAACTGTGGGAGGGGAAACAAAGGGGGGAAATGCTTCGGGAAATGAAAGTAGAGACTGTGCTGCCTTGAGATGCTGCTCCAAGGTCATCCAGCTGGAAAGAGGAGGGAGCCACATACCAACTGAGCTCCGAATGACCATTATGAAAACATATTTCATGGACTTGATTGGTTATAGTGGGGTGGCCAGCAATAGGCAGTTGCGGGTGGGGAGTAGAACTTAGGGATTTTGGTGCACAGTTCTCAGTTCTGGCTATGCAATACTGCAGTACACTTGATATCTATTAAAACTATAATTCTCTGAACAAATGGAGCCATTTCTATTTAGAAGTTTAAGTCATGGCAGGTCTCAAATCCATATTCCTGCCTCCCCATTGCCACAGGGATGATGCAATGTGTTTCCTATCGATCAATTATAGACCTGTCATCTGTACAGATAGTGGACATCCCTGACATGGGCCATTAGGAATCTTTCCCCCAAAACGTTTACCATCTAAATTAGTTAATCTACACAAGAGCATTCCTGTGTTACATTTAAAAATGGATTCCTTCGTTTGTATTATAATGTACATAATTTTACAAACCACTTTTTATTAATACATGGTAAGTTCCAAGAGGTGTTTGTCCTACTGATCCACATCACCAAGGATTTATTCTCTGCATTGGAAGAATTCCTGGAATATAGTAAGAGAACCAGAGAGATGGGGCTGCAGAGCTGTATATAGGACATATATGGTAGCCAATGGTTAAGGGACCATTTGTGAGGCTGCTAAAACAACACAACATGGCTCAATGTTTAGAAAGAAAATCACTTTTAAATCAATGGTGCATTTGAATAGATTAATTGTAGAATAATAACCTTGGGAAAAAATGAAAACATGGTGAAGCTGAGTAAAATGTAATTGTGACTGGCATGATGCAGACTCAGTCGAGTTGGTACTTCTTATAGTTTTCTTCCATGGGGTATTTAGGGATTTACTTTAGTTTTTTTTTAAGTATTATTTCTATTTTTAGAGATGATGAGTTGATGAAAGTAAACTTTTTTTCTCTTATCTCAAATAACATAATCTAAAGGATTTGGGATATGTCAAATATGCTGAACTAGCAAGTAGACAAATATTTTGAAGGTAATCTTCTAAACTACCATTTCATGACATATAGGTCACAATCTTTCTGGGGCAGGCCTGGAAGTTGTCACCAGAATGTCACAAGTTTGGGTATGAGAGTTGTTAAGAGTCATAAGTATTTTTCTTACTTTTCAATGCAAAAGTATGCTGAATGCAAAGCAGCCTGACCTTTCAGAGCTCTGCAGGAGGCCTAAGTGTGTGTGTGTTTGTGTGTGTGCATTGTTTGTTTTTCAAAAGAGAAATAATCATGCCAAAGCTTCGCTCTGTGGGGAGCATCATTTGCAATATATAAATGTATTAAGTCGATAAATAAACACATGGATTTATATTTGAAGAGCCCCATAAAAAATTCTGATCACCTAACTCAAGACTCCCTCTCCAGGAAGAATTAAAAAGAAGGGGACAGATGGAAATTCTGTCAGGTTGTGAGAGAGGGGGAGACAGATTGAAGTTGAAGGAAGCTGAAGGTGAAGCCATGCGGTTCAGACAAAGCCTACAAAGTTAGCTAAGACCTCCGCCCCCTTCGGAGTCTGACAGGTTTGGGATTTGCAAAACCCAAACTTGAGAAAATGGGGAGGGGGGGGTTAAGGTGTTTTAGTATGCTGTGCCTGGGAAAAGGTCTCCAAAGCAAAGGAGGGCCTGTCCATGTTTTGGAAGCTGCAGCATTTTAAAAGCAATTTAAGAGGAACTCATTTTAAGATAGCATCATTCGACTCCCCCACCCAAAATTTTGCTAAGTGACAATGGTAATCTTGAAAACTAAAACTCTTTTTTTTTTTAAAGTGTACAACTTCAACCTTTCATTAAAAAAAAAAAAAAAGCTTTAAATTTGACTTTGTAAAACAGTTAGATGTTTTTTAAACGTTTAAATGGTTTTTTTAAACAGTTAAAAAGCATTCCTGTAAAATGTTTTTATTTTATTAAACTGTATGATACTTCAATGTATTATGGACAGATTGCTATTCTATTTTTTTAAGTGTGATGTGCATTTCTTGCCTGATCCTATGTAGGAATTTAGCACCCACCCCTCTCCTAGAAAAATGAAATGTTTAAGGATATATTAAAAAGGCAGAATATTTCTCCTAAAAGGGATGTAGAAACTCAGAGAGGCAAAAACTCATCCCCCCTCACTTTTGTTAATGGGTGAGCCATTAAGGCCTGGGCCAGAGTATTCTAAATAACAAAGCCCTCTACCCATCTCATCACCTGGCCTGGGAAGATTGCATCAGTCAGCACTCAGATGAAGCCATTTGGTCCAGACAAAGCCTACAAAGTTAGGTAAGACACCCGCCCCTGGGAGTCTGACAGCCAATGGGATACATTTCTTACACAGGAACAGGAAACTTTAAGGTGGGGCCCAACAGAGAGTAAAAAATTAAGGGTCTCTCAACAACTTGTTGTTTTCTTTTCCTTCACCCAACATCTTGAAGCATGCGATTGTCCTTTTCACTTTGGAGCTCCAAGCCATGTGGTCCTGTCCACCATTAAACCATCTTTTCAAACAGCTTCCATGTTTTCCAGTGTCTTTTCCCCCACTTGGAACTGAACCCAGAAGGATATTTCTTCTAACCCCTAATGAAACCATTACTTTTATTCAGCACTGGTTGCATAAATTTACTTCTCATTTTAGGAGCTTACAGTATTGCAAAACTTGGGAACCGATGTCCTAGGATTTCAAACAAACAAACAAACAAACAAACAACTACATTGAAAGAGGTTGCTTTCACTTCTCTCATGTATCCAGATATTTACCTAATTAAATCGCAAGGTCACTGCAAACCATTGGTTTCTATACAATCTATTTCCGATAATAAAATACTTTACAGGTAGACCATTCACTTATCAGGAAGATAGGCTAAGGAATATGTTTTTAGCCCATAGCCCATAAACTTTGTAAGTTGGGAGATAATCTATCTCTTTGAAGAAAAGTATAGGCACAATTTTGATTGCTATTAACTTGGCAACCCAATTAATTTTTCTTCCTTTTTTTAGATTTCAAAGAATTTGTAATTATTCCAACCACTTTAAAGAGAGAGAAAATGACTATTAATGTGGGCATTATTCAGAGAGTGTTAACAGTGGGCATCTATGAAACCATCAGTGAGCCTGAATCAAACAGAATATACCAGGGGAAAATATATTTGAGCAATATTATTACCTTAATGAGGAAATACCTTCCGGGATCTTTTAAATCATGTAATAATGGACTCATTTATTTTCACACCATACCAGGAAAGGAAATATATGTGTTTCAGAATCTTCAACAGCCCAGCACTCTCATTTCCCATCTACCAAACTTTTATAGTGCTTCTTACAAGAAACTGTTTCTAGTATTTCCATCCAGTATGGTCATTGCTGAGAATTCTACTTCTGAAGGATAACAAAGTTTCATTTGTTTTCCAGAATTTCTCAAAATACATAAAAGTACAGCTAGTTCCTTTAGTATATTGGACGACATCATGCACTGCAGCATCTACCTACAATTTCAAAAGATATTTTTTTTCTCAGAGAGCTTGGAGATTGAACTCCGTGCTCTTTGCTGTAACATATATATTCAAACACTTGAGAACGGCAGAAAACTAGGATGGATGGAAGTTGGCTAATGATCCATTCTGGGGTCCAAAACAGTGCCAAGTCACACTTAAGTATAAGTATATATTTTGTTTTAGAACTAAAAAAAATGCAATAAAATGCACTCTTGACATTCTTCATCATTTTCAGGCTGCCATAGACATAGCAGAAACTTAAAAATGAACTTTAACAGGGCTTGATTTTATTTAGTACAATTTATATCTAATAACTTTTATAGGCTTTCCCTCACACATTCTCAATGTCCAGCTTTCAATGGTGTACATTTCAAATAGAAATACCATTTTTAAAACTATTTTGATCTTTGTTGTTATAAAAGTGATCTTATTCTTCATAATCCTGTTTAAATTTGTTACAAGGAAAATAGCAATAGCAATAGTACTTAGTGTAAGGATTCCGGCACTTAACCCCATTTAAATCTTGAGTCTCGAGCCAAACTTCAAAAACTTTAAAAGGATTTATTGGGAGTTAAAAGGTCCGGCACTGCCTAGGAGTAGCCGACTCTGAGACACATCATTCCTTGTTACCCTTAATCCTGGTTTTCCCCCATCCCCTGGATGTATCGTAATTCATATTCTCCAGTGGGACACATCCATAGCCAAGAGTCATCAATCATGCTCTCCAGTTAGAATTTTGCATGGCAGAAACTTTGGTCACCTAGTTACTATCTTTGAAAACATTTATGGAATGCAGTTTCGGTTTGCAAGCTACTGCATTGCTCCCCCGCCCTTTCTGTTGGCAATTCTAAAAGACCATAGAAATATTTTATGAGTTGACACTTCGACTTATATACTGCTTTACAGTCCTTTACAGCCTTCTCTAAGCAGTTTACAGAGTCAGTGTATTTACCCCCAACAATCTAGGTCCTCATTTTACCCACCTTGGAAGGATGGAAGGCTGAGTCAACCTTGAGCCTGGTGAGGTTTGAACTGCCAAATTGCAGGTAGCCCGCAGTCAGCAGAAGTAGCTTGCAATACTGCATTCTAACCACTGCACCACCGTGGCTCATTAAAGCTTGTCTTTTTTCCTAGAATTAATCTCTTATTTAATTCTCTAATCCAGGGGTCTCCAACCTGTGGGCCACGTCCCACTAGCGGACCATGAGGGATTTGCAACTGGGCTATGGAAATGGCCGGCTAGTGCACATGCACATTCTCCCTTGCATAAACAGTGGGGCAAGCGTGCATGTGCATTTCCCATTTAAGTGAGTGGCAAATGCGTGTGCATCCACTCACACAAATGGAGCTGCATGCACGCACTTGGGAGTCACTGAAGCTGAACTATATCCCCTCCTCACTCCAGTCCACAAGGCCAGAAACATTGGGGAACTCTGCTCTGGCATATGGAACATTTTTTTACTTGTACTTGAGTCTAAGGATGCAATACTTTGCATAACCTTTACTTCTTTCTTTTTAATTTATTTATTATTCATTAAAAAAGAAAAAAGTGAAAAGCAAACAAAATAAGAAAAAGGAAAAATAAAAAAAATATTGATTTTACATACACACAGAGAGCGGGAGGAGAGAGAGTGGAATTCTGAATATTGTATAGTTAGTGCTCAGTATACTGTTGATAAGACATTAATCATAAAAAAATCAAACTTTATTAAATTATTTTAACAGTGTAAGCATTTTAATCTCTAGGTTCTTTATCATCAAAATTAATTAAGCATGCAGGTTGACTTTCCCTTTGTTCTTTTAATATATTTTTTTCCATTAGATTTTTCTGTTTCCATTTTTATTTTGCTAATACGGCCTTCTAAGTTTTCTTAATTTTCAGGTAGCATCAGTATATTCCAATTCATTATATTTCCACCTGCAGTTTTGATTCTATTTGTCATCTCTTCCAAACTTGTCATTCTTGTGATGTTCTTGAAGTACAAAGTGAATAGATAAAGGGATAGTGCATATCTCTGTCTCATTCACTTCAGTATTCGGTTTTTGCAAACTTAGTTCTCACTGTGGCTTTTTATTCACTCAAAAGTTTCTTTGAAAGAATAAGCCAAGCTAGTAACATTAACATATTTCATATTTTGACACGGAAAGGAGCCAAGATGGCAACACGCTAGCAGCTTCTGAAATAAGCTCTTGGCTTTCTTATGTATTTTGGCAAAATCTACATAACCAAAGGTTATACATAACCAAAGGTCAATAGAGCAAAGTATATCCCCTTATTAAATTGCTCTCTTCATTATCTATCTAATTGTCTATCTGATTTTGTGTCCCACTGCCCTTTCTGAAATTTCCCTGTTCATTTGACATTTCCCCTTCCACGTAGGCCTCTATTCTTCTTTGTCACATCTTAAGGAAACATTTCTTATGTAACAAACTTTTGCTTTCCCTTACAGTCCCATTCGTCAGTGTATATCAATATTTTCCAGCTTTCAATCCTGCTTCATAGAATAATTAGCCATTTAACTCCCTCTTCTTCTATTGCTATTTAAATAGTTCTAAGGGTATTTTATCTCTGCCTAGTGCCTTCCTTCCTGACAGCTGATCTATTACCCCTTTCACCTCACTTACTAATGGAGTTGGTTCTTTCTCTCAACATTTCTGTCATTTTATGAGACCTTTTGTTTAATGCAGCATTTTCTAGTCACCTCATCTACATCTATTAGGACTCCATTATGATTACATTTACTGTGTCTTCTCTAAAAAGTGTTCTCATTTTGTTTTTGTTATTTTCCTTTATCTGCTGACAATCTTGATTTTTTCCCCTTCTCTTTTCCTGCTTGGTGTTGAAAGTCTTATGTTCAATTACGACAATTATACTGTTGCCCAAGGAATTCATCCTGTTTTTCCTTGGCTATCATGGGAACCTGTTCAAAAAATCATTGGGGCCTTTTTCTCTTTGAAATGTGGGGATTTTAACTCCACTTTGGTTTTTATAATGCTTCTTATCTCTCCATTCAGCATTTCAAATACTCTTTCGGGTAAGTCAAATGTAGCGAATCTGTCTTTACACTATTTTTGACTGCCCATTATCCAAGTGAAATTTTGCAGACACACCTGCTGTCTTTAATTTTATACATTTAATCTGTAAGTTTGATACCAATAATTCATGGTCTGTTTCCCAATCTTCACCTTAAAAAAGTCTTAACTGGATTGTGCTTCTAAAACTTCTTTTCCTATTATATAGTCAATTTGATTACAGTGATGTCCTGGTATAGTCTCCGTTTATGTTGCTTGAAGGAGGTTGTTGTGGAGCGAAGGAATAGACGAGGCTTAGACCAGAGCATGCAACCAACAGTCTTTATTCAGGGAATAAAGGGTTGTCGCGTCTGCTAGCTAACAAGGCAGACTGCAAGCGAACAATGACTGGCTCTGCACGACAGCCGGCTTTTATAGCCGACTGTCAAACGGAGCCAACCAATGGGAGCTGCTGATGCTCCCGCTCAAACAGCGGACCTGGTTGGGAACTCCAACCAGTCCTAAAGACATAACACTCCCCCCCCCTAGCTGGGCACATGCATAGTCTTTGAGGTATGAGGGTGGACTTCGCTGGCGACCGGAACATCGTAGCTCAGGGAGACTGCTGGTGGGCATCGAGTCCATGGAGCAAGACTCCGAGGTCGCCGGGGTGTCATCTTGGCTTGGCGTTGGATCCTGGGAATGAGATGTCTCCCCTTGTTCGGGCTGGCTCGGCAGAATGGCTCGGTCTGGATGGTTGGTGTTCCTGCTGGGTGGATGTGATGGAGGTTCGGGTCGGCAGTCCAGGTCCGTTCTTGGCTCACTCTGTTCGAATGGGGATGTCTGGTCCCTCAGGAAACTCCCTTCTGGAACCTGAGCGAGGACTTGAGGGCTGGCTGGTGGATTCGGCTCACCTCTGGTCAGGTCGTTCCGCCGCCTGCGTAGTTGGTCCAGGTGCCTCCGCCACACGCGACCGTCCTCTAATTGGACCCGGTAGGATCTTGGACCGGTGATAGCCACGATCTGTCCTGGCACCCACAATGGATCCCCTGCATAGTTCCTTGCAAAAACTGGGTCCTGCAAGGCAAAGTCTCGTACCTGGCTGTCCGATCCCAAGGGGGTATCCGGGCAGTAATGAGGGTGCAGCCTGTCAAGAGTAGTCCTTAAACATCTCCCCATTAAGAGTTCAGCCGGGGATTTGTTAGTGCTTGTGCATGGAGTTGTATGCTGGCTGAGGAGAAAACGGGACAACTTGGAATGCCAGTTTTCCTGACCGAATCTGGCTAGTGCCTCCTTGGCCGACCTGACTGCTCTCTCCGCCATCCCATTACTAGCAGGGTGAAAGGGGGCTGTGAGGACGTGTCTGATGCCCAGATTCGTAACATACATGCTAAATTCACAGGACGTGAACTGCGGCCCGTTGTCGGAGACTATCGTGTCTGGAAGCCCATGAGTTACAAAAAGTCGGGTCAGGGCTTTAACAACTGCCTGGGTGGTGGTCGTGGGAAGCAAGGCAATGTCTATCCATTTAGAATACGAATCCACGACCACCAAGAAAGTTTTGCCATGCACAGGCCCGGCCAGGTCGATGTGTAACCGTGACCATGGGGCATTGGCGCTTTCCCACTTAGTGGGTGAGGCTGCTGGTGGGGCTGCCCTAGATTCTTGACAGGGTTTACAGGAGCTTACCCACTCTGCGATCTGATCGTCCATCCCCGGCCACCATACGTAACTGCGAGCCAATGCCTTCATTCGCACGATACCGGATGGCCCTCGTGCAGCACCTTCAATATGGGCACGCGAAGAGTGGTTGGGATAACGACTCTGGTACCCCACAGCAGGCATCCCTGGAGTTTTGATAATTCCTGTTGGCGCGTTTTAAATGGGACAAAGTCAACTGAACACTTTGTATCCGGCCACCCCTCCCACCCAGTCCAGAACCTGGGCGATTATTTTATCTTTCTTGGAGTATGCCGCGATGTCATCTGCAGTCACAGGTAGCTTAAGTTCGTTGACTTCAAGATTGCGTGCACCGGAGCTGGGTCCTCAACTGGGGTCGGTGAGGGCAGCGGCTGAGAGCATCTGCGTGGCTTAAAGTCTTACCGGGCGATAGACCAGCTTGAACGAATAGGCCGCCAGGAACAATGTCCATCTAGTCATCCTGGGGACAGCACTTGTGGAGTTTGCCTGTCCCCCGATAAAAGTCCCAAAAGTGGCTTGTGATCGGTAATGAGTTCGAAATGGTGTCCAAAAAGGAATTCGTGGAATTTTTGACTGCTGCTACTGCAGCCAGAGCCTCTTTATCAATCTGGCTGTAGTTTCTTTCAGTCATGGAAAGGGTCCTGGAGAAAAAAGCAATTGGCGCCTCGGTGCCATTGGGGAGTCTGTGACTTAGGACAGCTCCTATCCCGAAAGGGGATGCATCAGCGGCCAAGACCAAGGGAAGGCGTTGGTTGAACTGAATTAGAACGGCGTCAGAAGTGAGCAGAGATTTGATCGCTTTAAATGCATGGGATTCTTTGGGGCCCCAGTGCCACGGAGTGTCTTTATCTAATAACCTATGTGTAAGGTTCAGCGACTGAAGCTTTGTGTGGTAAGAATGAAGTGTAGAAATTTAATAAACCCAGGAAGGCTTGTAGTTCCGTTTTATTGGTAGGTGTGGGTGCCTCGTGGATGGCTTTTACTTTTGACTCCACCGGGTGGATGCCTGAGGCGTCTAGTCTATATCCTAAAAAGTCCACTTGTCTAGTGGCGATGGTGCACTTCTCCCGTTTGAGTTTGAGACCATGCTGTCTAAACTTCTCCAATACTGCCCTAACCCTCTGGAGGAGCTGGGGTCTGTCCATAGCTGAGACCAAAATATTGTCAAAGTATGGGACTACTCCTGGAAGACCTTGGAGAATTCTCTCCATTAGTGACTGAAAAATACCTGGGGCTATGCTAACGCCGAATTGGAGGCGTTTACACCTGAATGCCCCTCTATGAGTTACTATGGTTTGTAAGTCTGCTGTGTGGCTGTCGACAGGGAACTGCTGATATGCCTGTGACATGTCTAGCTTGGCAAAAATGGTGCCGGGTTCGAAAGTGTGCAACAGGTGCTGGATGACTGGAACGGGGTATGCGCTAACCTGGAGATAACGGTTAAGGGTCGTCTTGTAATCAGCACAAATTCTTAAACTACCGTCCTTTTTGAGTGGGGTGACTATGGGGGTCTCCCACTTGGCGAAATCTGTGGGTTCAATTACCCCTTGTTTGAGAAGTTTGTCCAATTCCACGTCTAATTTGGGGCGGATAGCGAAAGGTACTCTACGGAATTTCAGGCGGACAGGAACTGCCTGGGGGGTCTACAGAGAAGGAGATGGGTGTGCCATTGTAGCAACCCAGGTCGCTACTGAAAACATCAGAATAGTCGGAGAACAATGTGTCTACATCAGAAGTTGAGACAGCATGAATCCCTGTTATGCTAAGGCCAAGAGAGGGGAACCAATCTAACCCCAAAAGACTAGGGAGGGTACCATTAACCACCACTAAAGGCATATGGCCTTTGAAGGTTTGGAATTTAACAAGGAACTTGCCTTTCCCGAGGACAGGGATGTTCTTGCCTTGATAGTCTCTCAGGGTGAGGTGGCACTTTTGCAGCTGCTTCCTGGTCAGTCTGGGTTGAATCTTTTTCAGCGTATCCCAGGAGATGATTGAGAGCGCTGAGCCGGTGTCCACCTCCATGGTGCAAGGTTTACCTTCTAGGGAAAGAGAGAGTTTAATTTTATTTGGAGTTTGGGAAGTGTGGTTGGCGTGGTAACACGTGTAACAGTCTTCTACTTGCCTTTGGAGGCTAGGAGATGAAGGAAACTTCTGGGGAGGAGCGCGTGCTGCCTGGCAGACTCTTGCAAGGTGACCTTTCTTATGGCAGTTTAGGCAACTGGCGTTTCTAAACCTGCAAGATGCCCGGGAATGGGAACCCCCGCGGGTTAGGCACAAAGGGATCTGTTGTGGGCCACTGCTGTTTCTCTGCCTCGCTCCTACCTGTGGCTGTTTCAGTTGCTTGAGGCGATGGACATCTGAAATTTCAGAGGGGTCAGCTTCGCTCATTACCTCCTCTGAGTGGACGGTGGAAGTACCAGGCTTTGGTGCGGTGCCCTGAATCTCAGCTGCTGACTGGACGGATAGTTCAGCAGCTAGGGCTTCATCCATCGCTTGGGAAAGATTTAGATCTTTCCTGGCCAGCAGACGTCGTTGGAGCCTCTGATCTCTTACCCCGCAGACGAGTTGGTCGAGAAGCATGTCGTCTAAGTAATTCTTGAATTCGCATTGGAGAGCGGCTGTCCTCAGGGCGGCCATGTACTGGTTGATGGATTCTCCCTCGGCTTGCTTCCTCATCCTGAACGCGTAGCGTCTTGCGATCTGGGAAGGTTTAGGGGAGTAGTGGTTCGAGAGTGTTTCTTGTAGCTCACTCCATGGAACGTCCTTGATGTCACGTGGTGCAAAAAGTGCCGTGGCAGTGTCGAAAACTGCAGCCCCGCAGTAGCTAAGGAAGTACGACTTCTTCCTATGCTCCGCAGCGTCAGCTAACCCAATGGCATCGATGTAATGGCTAAAGCGATTTTTATAGGAGTCCCACGTCTCCTCGTTGGGTTTGAATGGTTGAAACGCCAGATTGGCGTTCATCTTGGGCCCCTCGGTGTCGTCGGTAGACCGGGCTATCTCTCAGGTTGGTCGTGGCCCTGGGGCTGTGCTATCGGGAGTGCTGGCGGTTGTGGCTACAACGCCCTCGACTCGCTCCGTGACTCGGCCCTTGCAAGAGCAGCCTGTGTTGCGCTCTCTGCGCTCATTGGCGGCGGCAGCTAACAGCGCCTTAACTGACTTCAGCTCAGTGATAACAGTTTGAATTTCGCTCTCTTGGGGAGTGTTGGCGACTGTGGCTACAGTGCCGTACTTCGCTTGAGTAACTAATTCAAACGACAGTGGTTTGAATTTCGCGCCCCCTCGGGGGCGTGGGCGGCTGAGATTTCAGCGCCGTGACTTCAGCTCTTTCGCAGCGGATGAGCTTGAGCTTTCAGTGCGAAGCGGTTGCGGTTCAGCTCCGAGGCTTCGCTGGCGTGACTTTCAGCTTTTTTGAATTTGAGTGCTTCTGGCTAGCCTGTGTTCACATCCCATCCTCGTCGCCAGTGTTGTGGAGCAAAGGAATAGACGAGGCTTAGACCAGAGCATACAACTAACAGTCTTTATTCAGGGTATAAAGGGTTGTCGCGTCTGCTAGCTAACAAGGCAGACTGCAAGCGAACAACGACTGGCTCTGATCAACAGCCGGCTTTTATAGCCGACTGTCAAACGGAGCCAACCAATGGGAGCTGCTGATGCTCCCGCTCAAACAGCGGACCTGGTTGGGAACTCCAACCAGTCCTAAAGACATAACAGAGGTGCTAGTCGTGAAGAATTGTATTTGTAAAACGCTTATTAACCTTTCTTTTACATGATTACATTTACCCAGTCCAATTTTCAGGTTCCTCCATTTCTTTAAGGTTTGCATTCCAATCACCCATTACTCTGTGTGTGTGTGTATGTTTCTATATGTCATATTTAACATATCTTGCAATTTGTATAATTCTTCACATGTGTTCAATCACTTTATATCTGTAGTATGGGTATGCATTTGTATACCACTGATGTTCACTTGATAGCCACAAATTCAAACAGATATAAAGGCAGTTCAGGGCTTTAGCCATGAAGAGAGAAAGACATATTAGAATAAGTGTGGCTAAGAATATATCTTCAGGAATTTGCCGAATCAATTATGGCTTTTTCCAGGATCATGTAATCCTAAAAAATGATGCAGCTACTTTAAGAAATTGCTGACAGTGCAGCACAAGTGATTAACAATATATTTCTGGAGCACATTTGCTCCTTCCAATCTAAAGCACAGGGCAGATATGAATCTGTCATTTATTAAATTGTAGCTAAGTACATCCTCAGCAACATTCTTACTGAATATCATTGCCATACCATTCCTTCTTATGGTGTCATTTCTTAAATTAGGACAAATTGGATCCACAAGGGAAAAAATGTGCTTTATAGTGTGTGTAGCCATTTAAAATCAGCAAGTACTTCCTTGCAACTTTTTAAACTAGCTGCATCCTTTTATAAGATCCTGGATGCCCTGGACACCTGTAGTGCAGTCCCTGAAACAGAAGTGTTTGGTTTAAGGAATAGCAGATGAGAGCTATATGCCTGCCTTCATGTACTCCAATCCCTTCACATTGATGAAAGTGTTGCATAGTCCTATTGAATAGCATACCAGATGAGACTATGATTTAAACAGGCCCATTCTCGCCCACATAAATTTACTTTTTCTTAAAACATTTAATTTAGTGCACTTCACTATGCTTTGACAATATTTTATTCACTCTAGTTTATGCTTTTCACATTCCATATTCTAACTATACGTCTTTGTAAAATAAAGAACTCATTTTTCAATACTGACAGCAACAACGGCAGGATTTCCTTGGAGCTTTAGCCTGGCCACATCATCCTCTCAGATTTACACATGAAAGCTAAGCATTATTCCACAGTCACTATTGGGAAGCCTCACATCCAGACATCTAATCATCTGACACATAAACTTGTCTAATTAGTTCATCACATTCATGTGGCTATCTTCGCAAAGATACAGAAGCGTTTTGGCATATTCTTCCTCCGATTTTGATTGCAGTTTGTTTTGGCTTCTCCCACACTTGCATTCCCACTGGCCCTCACCTCTAATATGGATTATGCTTAATCTTTCCTCCCCTCCTCTTTTTTTATTGTGCCAGCAAGAAAAATTCTTGAATATTGCATCCAGTTTTGGTTACCACATTACAAAAAAAAAGATGTTGAGACTTTGGAAAAAATGCAGAGAAGAGCAACTAAGACGATTAAAGTCCTGGAGATTAAAACATAAGAACGGCTGCAGGAACTGGGTATGGCCAACCTAAAGAAAAGAAGGACTAGGGGTGACATGATAGCGGTATTCCAGTATTTGAGGGGCTGCCACAAAGATGAGGGGGTCAACTTATTTTCCAAAACATCAGAAGGCAGAACAAGAAACAATGGATGGAAACTAATCAAGGAGAGAAGCAACCTGGAATTAAGGACAGTGAGGACAATGAATCAGTGGAAAAGCTAGCCTTTAGACATTGTGGGTCCTTCATCATTGGAGGCTTTTAAGAAGAGACTGGATAGCCACTTGTCTCAAATTTTATAGGGTCTTTTGCTTGAGCTGGGGGTGGGGGTGGGGGGTTGGACTAGAAGACCTCCAAGGTCCCTTCCAGATTCTATTTTGATTTGATGTGATTCTCCTTAACAGTTCGCGATTTTTCCAGCGTCACTCTTAACGTCATTGAAGCTGCTGATCCTTTGCACCACATCAAGGGAGTAATTCCTGGGAAGGGAATTTTGAAAGGTGTCTAACATATTCATTGCACAACAGAGTATATTAATATTAATCGTTCAGTAACCTAAACCTATAAGATCCAGGCTGATGCAATATTCTATGCATAGGAACTTGAATTATTTTATTAACAGAGACAAGGAAACAAAATTCTGACAAATGAAAAAAAAAGCATGTCTCAAATCAAGTCCATGATACAGAGAAAGCTAATCGGGATTACAAAATTGCGTACTTAGCAAACAGCAGCAAAAGTGAGTGGGGAGAGCATGGTGCTAAAAATCCTTTTCCTGAACTACACTGAAATTTAAGCTTTTTTTTTTCGTTAAGTACTTTGGGTTTAGCTCCATAATATAGCTTCAGTAAAGCATATGTTTTCACCAAAGCATGAATATGTACAAATGACTAATGCTAGACATATGGGAAGAGGCAACTGGTTGGATATGGTATGTATTTAATTATTACATACTTATTTAATTATGCTTCTGTATTATTAAGTTTGCTCTCATATGCTCTTTTTCAGCCATTGCCTATTAGAAATGAACTTTTTTATCATTAATTCCATTGTCATCGTTTTCTTTATTGCCATTAATTTTCATCCTCCGTCTGTTAAGATAACAATGACTGGTTTTAAAGTTAAAACACTTATCTCTATTACAGCCTCAAAAAGGGAGTGCGGGAGGAGATAATCATAACAATAAATCACAAATTTGCAACCTGCACTAATTACAATAATGGTGACAATAGTGACTTTCTATTATGCCCCTTCAACCATCCCAGTTAGATAAACACAAATTAAATCGACCAATGTCTACTCTCACAGTGTGAAGCATGGTGTGCTATCTTCTCTGATGATGCCTTTGAACAATCCTAGAAAACTCGCCTAGGGCTTGTAGGAGATGAGTGTAAAATTCTTTCTGTTCTTTCAGAATTTTTTTTTTTAAAGCATGCATCCATGCCTAAAGAAATAAATAAAGCTATTCTGCAGTTATCACATGCAGTGAATTACAGCTGTTGTGTCAACACCTCAGATGTTTACCACTGAGACATGAACCAAATCAATAATCTATTTTCTATCATATATATATATATATATATATATATATATATATATATATATATATATATATATATATATATATATATATATAACAAATTTATACCAATATAATCTACAGATGCAAGTATGATCTACATGAAGAATAGACCTTCTCCACAGTTAATAAAAGTTCAACATATCTAGACAGCATCAAATTGCATGTCCCTATCTTTACCAATTCAGAAATGGTTCCATGCAGGAGTCCTTGAAATTCTGCCTATAACTAAAGAGGTCAAGAGATGAATGGGGGATCTGAGGAATGGAAAGTACAAAACTGCAGGGCCATAATATTATATGTATGGAAATTGAGCTTATACACCTAAGAATATAAAGAGCAAGACAGAAGCCATGTTGCTTGTTATTTGGCCTGTTAGAGCTCAGAACATTTATGTAAGTTGTTGTTTTGCTAATGTCCTGTCCTTGACTTAGTTTACTGGGGCATCTTGACATTATAAGACATATTAAGGTATATTAATGATCTCTTGTGTAATTTTGTAAGGAGAAAACAGGAAATCTGAAGATAAATGGTGAAGTGAAGAAAGTTGGGGAAATTCCAAGGACGCATGGGAGGAGTTATGGAAAAACATCCAGGACTACCCATGTCTTTCTTATGAAAACCTCTAAAACTTCTATGTATGGAAAACAGGAAGTGTTATATAACCCTGTAATTATGAAAAACCTATTTAAGGCTGTAAGTATTGGAAGGGAGTGTCTCCTTTCTCCTAAACTGTTGTTTTGGGGTTAGGGGTCCGGTACTGCAGTATCTTGTGTAATAAAGCATCCTATGGATTATCAGATTATGATAGTCTGTTGTTTTAATTATTTTTGGTATATTCTCTCACATATACTGTATATAGCAAATTTATACTAATATAATCTACAGAGCCAGTATGATCTACATGAAGAATAGACTTTCTCCTCAGTTAATAAGTTAATAAGAGTTCAACATATCTAGACAGCATCAAGTTGCATGTCCCTATCTTTACCGATTCAGAAATGGTTCCATGCAAGAATCCTTGAAATTCTTCCTATAGCTAAAGAGGTCAAGAGCTGAACCGGGGATCTAAGGAATGGAAAGTACATAAGTACAGAGCCACAATTTTCTGCCATTGAGCATCATCTTACTTTGCTTCATGGAAATGTCTAGGGATTTCAGTTAAGGAAGATTTGAGACAGAGTGTAATTTTCAAAATATAGATCAAGTCTAATTAGTTGTCATATTTAATTGGAAATTTGGTTTCCCAGTGTAATCAGGAATAATGTAGTATGTAGACAGAGGTTTAACCTTGAGCTGTCATCAAAAGATGCCTAGGTTCAAGCTACAAATATTTTGTGTGGATTTCTATAATAGTACAGCCACACATACAATCAGGTGGGATTGAGATTCAACAAAGAGTGAGCAAAATGAAGGTTTTCCTGTCTGTTCTCTCTCCAACGGGGTGGGATTCTACCAGTTTGCACCTATTTGCTAGAACCGGTTGTTAACATTTTAAGCAGTTCAGAGAACTGGTTGTTAGAAGAAATTACTGGCCTAATCCTGTAAGGAAGGCAGGAAGGAAACATTCTGGGGTTGCTTACAGAAACTGCCTCTCCATTAACCCTTATTGCATTCTTGGCAGGACTAGACTTCCTGTCTCAGGAACAACTCTGGAGATTTTTTCCCCCTCCTTTGCTGGTACTTTGCTTGTGTGGAGTGACCTTTCAAAGTTACAATGGCACTGAAAAAAGTGACTTATGACTATTTTTCACATTTACGACTGTTGCAGCATCCCCACAGTCATGAGAGGCCAGGCGAGGAGATGTGTGCTTTGATGTGAGTGATATTGAGTTGGCCACCGCCCAGCTAATAACATGACCACCAAGCCATGTCCACTCAGTCACATGACCACCAAGCCACACCCACCTCCTAAGCCACGCCCACAGAACCGGTTGTTAAAAAATTTGAATCCCACCCCTGCTCTCCATCCTATTCTAACCTCCTAAACAATTATTCTGATGATAACAGAACCCTTTGGAATAATGGAGAAGGGGCAGGGGAGATGAAACAGAGAAGAATTCAGCAAGCCCTTTTAACACAAGTGCACAAGCAAGTCTTTTTATAAACATAGCTAATCTAAATGCATGCAACAAAGGATGGAACCTAGAGCTCATCCCCTTCCCAACTGCCATAAGTAATGGCCAGATATTTGAAATACAGTGATATCTTTTCTACAAGCAAGAAGTTGGAAATGTTAGAACTTCCCACCATCACTGCATAAATTACGGAACAAAGATTGTCTTGTCCAATGTTCATGAGGCCGAAAAAAAGGGTCAGCACCACAAGTTGTGATGACCCGGAGTGTATCAGAAATATAAGAAAAACCAAAACGTAAATAAAGGTCCTTTAATGCCTTCAACTTGACTTCACTGTTTAATTGTTCACAGTTGAAGATTAAACTATTTTAAAAATAACATTCCAAACGAAAGAAACACAGTTCAAATTCAAAGAGCAGATAATGAAGCAAAAACCAAAAACAAACCGCACTGAATAAAGTTCCACGACAGACCAGGATAGATAATTACCCATTTCAGGAAGATAACCAGGTACAATCCATTGGAAGAATGCCAATCAAGATAAACCTCCTCTGGGAATAAGAGACAAATTTGTCTCCAGCGTTTGTTAGCACACAGGTCCAGACTCTTATGCAGATCTCACACCTGCAACCCATGAAGAGGTTCATGGCCCTCTCCTCCCGAGTAGACCACTTTTTTCCCTGATCCTCTCCTCCCTGCATGCCTTCGGATGGATAGGGGATGGGCCTGGGTCCTCCTCTGACTGCTCAGCCAGCCTCTGCCCTTCCCCAGCCTCCTCCACCATCTCTGGAGCCACACTTCCACTCCTTGTTGGCTGTTCCTCCTCTCCCTCAGAGTCAGTCTCCACCAGGGGCATAACACAAGTCCCTAGAAGGAGAAGAACAATTATTCTGTCATTAATATGACTTTCTGAAAATAAATTAGGATGTTGGGAGAGCCTTTGGGAGTGATAGCAATAGCACTTAGATTTACATACCGTTTCACAGTGCTTTACAGCCCTCTCTAAGCAGTTTACAGAGTCAGCCTATTGCCCCCAACAATCTGGGTCCTCATTTTACCCACCATGGAAGGATGGAAGGCTGAGTCAACCTTGAGCCAGTGAGAATCGAACTGCTGAACTGCTGGCACCCTGTGATCAGAAGAAGTAGCGTGCAGTACTGCACTCTAACTACTGTGCCACCATGGCTCTTAAGCGGTGGAATGGTTAAAGGCACCAAGCTAGAAACTGGAGACTGTGAGTTCTAGTACCATCTCGGACACAAAACCAACTGAGTGGCCTTGAGGCAGTCACTGTGTTTCTGTCCAAAGAAGGTGGCAATGGCAAATCACTTCAGAAAATGTTGCCAATAAAATAGCCAGGGCTTATTCAGACAGTCACCAGTCATCAAGACTAACTTAGCTTTTGGTCTTTTTTTTTTTTCAGTTTTAAAAGAAAACTTTTGTTATGAGATGCATATTTTAACAACCTCTTTCTTTTGCCCTATCTCATGAAAACCAGGGAGGGAAGATAGTAAAGAAAAAACCCTACAGATTTATTTTTTTTGCCAAAATCTTTTGTCTACACTTTCCAATACACCCAACTTCTCTGCAGCAAATTGCGTATTTGGAAAAACTGTCAAACAATGCAAAGAATATTTTTGTTAAGTACATCTTACAATCACATCACATCTCACAAGGAACAAACTGCTTGCCATTCATTGAAAATAAATGAAGTTCTAACAGGTTTTTTTTTTTTGGTGTGTGTGTGTGTGTGTGTGTGTGTGTGTGTGTGTGTGAATTCCTCTCAGTATATCCATGAAATAAAACACATCTTCACATGAATTTACCAGACTGACACTGACAGAACAGCATTTTTAAGGGAGAGAAAAATACCCACTATTAAATGATCTGGACATAATATGATGCAGCCAAATAAGCTGAAAAGGAAATTGAAAACAAGAAGTAGTGTACGTAGGTGACTTTTATACACTTTTAGTTTTCCTTGGTGGTTTATTGCTCCTCGCCTCTGAGAGGATGACCTTTTGTGCTTTTTTATATTTATAAAGCTGCCCAATTTCTTGATGATTCTTGGTAGTCCATATATGGTAACCCAAGATAAGAAAAAAGGAAGATGGTTAAGTTATGGAACTGACATAAAACCCAAACCACATTCCAAGCTTAGACATCCTTGAATTATGCTGGCTAAGATTGGACTTACATAAAATTATATCTTACAATGTCTTACCAGTTAATGAATATTTTAGCTTTAACCACAACAACACAAGAGCACACAACAGATATAAACTAAATATAAACCACTCCAAACTTGATTGCAGGAAGTATGATTTCAGCAACAAGAGTGGTAAATGTCTGGAACTCAGTACCTGATTCTGTTGTCACATGCTCAAATCCCTACTCCTTTACCCTCAAACTAACCTCCATTGACCTCACCCCATTCCTAAGAGGTCTGTAAGGAGCGTGCATAAGTGCACAATCGTGCCTAGCATCCCTGTCCTATTCTCCCCAATTATTAGTACCTATTTCATGTATTTATACTTATGTTTATTCTTATTTCTATTATATTGTAAGCGTTTGACAAATAAATAAATAAAAAGAATCAAATCTTCAGGAGTCATTTAAAGGAGAGTAGGGTTGGGATTGTCTGAATCTCTGGTAGGAGAAGTTGGATGATGGAAGGGTTGAGAACAATCAACCAATGGAACACCTTGCCCTTGGAAATTGTGGGAGCGCCATCACTTGAGACTTTCAAGAAGACATTGGACTGCCATCTGTCAGAAATGGTATAGGCTCTCCCATTGGGCAGAGGACTGGATGGCCTATAAGGTCCCTTCCAACTCTGATTATCGGTTATCTGTTACCTATAGTGTTTGACCCTGACTGATCTAACATGATGGGCAGAAACAAGGGAGATAGGCAGCCGCTCCAGTGATTAGATTGTGTCATGTACATTTTTACCAAAGACAACCAATACCTTGAATTACACCCAGAAAACTATTGATAGCCAGTGCAGTTTATGAAACCAAGTTGTTTACATGGGTGTCTTGTGGAATGCCCATAACTAGTATCACCGCATTCTTGACTTTGTTTTCCCCAATACATGTATAAGAATAGAAAAGGCAAAAGTATTTCCAGCTCATTCAAACCAATCAACAAGAGAACAACACAGCTGCTCAGAACTTAAATATAACTCCAAACCAAGGGTCTTCAAATTTGGCAAGTTTAAGACTTGTGGACTTCAACTCCCAGAATTCCTGAGCTAACATGACTTGAGGAGGAATTCTGGGAGTTGAAGTCCACAAGTCTTAAAGCTGTCAAGTTTGAAGACCCCTGCTCCAAACAAACAACTAATCATATGACCAGCTTACCACACTGACACACAAGATTGATAAGCTAAGGAGAATAGGACAAGAAAATCCTGCTGATGATGTTACCTAGTCTGGTAATGAAATGTTCAAAACTAAATTGAAGCAAGCTTGGAGAGCAGATCACTGCCAAAATCTAAAGCCGAACTATGAGTATTTTCCGTTATTTCACAGAGTAGGGTATCTAGATAGAGCAGCATAACTAGGTCTCCCTTCCCCTTCCCCACGTGATTGCTAATATACTAGTTAGGTGAGTGCAAGGGAGATAGAGAAAGAGAACCCTATGGTAAGTGACAGCATGAAAAATCTACTTTTTAATACCATTCCACAAACTCCTTGTCTCCCGTCCACTTGTGTATGGCCCTAAAGCTGAATACCTTTCACTTCACAGAGATGAGCCAATGTTCTTAGACAGCACTGTCAAATATGCCACCCTGGAGGCTTCAGCTGGAAAGAACACATTACCGCATGCATCACCCCCATGCTCCTGAAGAAGGCGAAGGGAAAGTCTATGCCGCTGACTCTCCTTTCATAACTGACATGTGGAAAACAAAGAAGACTCCAGGTTGTTGTTGTTGTTGTTTTAACAACTGTGAGGAGAAATCCAAGCAATCTCACCATCAGGGTCTTTGGATCTGGAAGATATAAGTCTTGGCTAAAAGAAGAGAGACTGTAGCCGATCGGCAGCATACACACAAAAAATAGCTTAGTTGGGAGTCATCAGTCTTCTTTTCCTCAGAACCACTCAGGTTGGAAGATTAACATCGTCACAATTTTCTCAGCCTCACAGATTTAGGGATATGGCTGAAGAAATACTACAGGTCTTAAAGTCTAAAAGGGCTGGTCTAAATGTTACCTCCCAGTCTCCTCAAAGTTGTCTCGGGGTACTTCACACCTTTCTTGCTGAGCTTTTGTTGTTGTTGCATTTTGTTTATTAAAAAAAAAAGCATCTGGGTGACCATGGGCTGGGCACTCTCTCTCTCTTAGCCTAATTCACTTCACTTCAAGATGTTGTTGTGGGGAAAATAGGAGGAAAGTGTGTTGTATATGTTCACTGCCTTGAATTATTTGTAAAGATAATCAGATGGCATGCAAATGAATGAATGAATGAACGAACGAATGAACGAATGCATGAATATTCTACCAGTATGACCAGTTTACATTCAGATATGAATTAATATACTTCAGCTTTTATAAATATTTGTAAATGATCGAACAGATAAATCCTAGGTTTTATTTTTTTTTTTTAAAAAAAAATGATACTTACATTTTAAAAAGCTGCAGATAATTTTTCCAATCCACTGTAGACTTCAGGCTTCCTGAAACGTTCACTGCAGCTTTCAACCACAAGGATTAGCATAAACTAGGGCTCAGTGAATTTTAGGGTCTGAGATAGAAAGATAAATGGTTTTCCATTCTATTTCACCAATCAAGTAGCATAATACTCAAGACTGTCAAACAATTTGAAAGACAAAAACGTCCACAAAACCCTCTCTAAGAAGTAAATATTTGTTATTTCTTATGAAAACTAAAATTAACTGGCTGGGATGGCTGCCTCAATCTGTCCAGTGCTGGAGCTAAATCAATAAGATGGTATTGAGTAACTTTGAACTACTAGCATTTCTCCTCATGCTATTTACTATAGTGTTCTGTTTATTTTTACAATAATATTGACACATCCTTCATGGCAAGCTTATTCTTGAATATTTTCATATGTGAGACAAAGAATTACTAGCTTTGATCAGTTTTAGTGACCATACAAACCTTTCATTGGCTACAATGACAACTGGTATTACTACCCTAGTTATCTTTTTTTTCTACCCTTAGTATCATGATTAGCTATACAGGTTAAGACACTTGGTTAGAAACCAAGAGATCATGAATTCTAGTTCCACCTTGGGCACAAAGCCAGTTGAGTGATCTTGAGCCAGTCACTCTCTCTCAGCCCTAGGAAGGAGGCAATGGTAAACCACTTCTGTAAAATCTTACCAAGAAGACTGCAGGGACTCGTCCAAATAGTCTGAAAGAATCATACATGGTTGAACATAATGTTTTAAAAGTATCATAAGGCTATGGACTAAACTAAACCCCATTTACAGAAACAATGTTGAATTTCAATAGAAGGACAGGAAGCAAGTGAGATCAAAAGATAACAAAGCTATAGATGTGAAAAAATGTATTTATATACATTTATGATTAATTTATGTAGAAATGAGAATTAGTAGCAGCAATCGCCATAAGGATTAAAATAATTCTTGCTTCAATTGGGTTTCTAATCTGAATGTAATAGCTCCATGGGTCAAATGTTTACCTTCATTACAAATGAAAAGTTCACTGTTTATTTCATCTTCCTTATTAAAAATGGCCATATATTTTTGTAAATATAAGGTTCAAAAGTGATTTGTGCAGAATCTTAAATAATTAATTTATTCTTAATTCCTTCCTTAAACTTACAAACATTTTGATTTCTTACATTGTTTTTAGGATAAAGCAATCAACCAACATAAATCACAGTTGTTAAGGTCTCTCTCTCTCTCTCTCTCTCTCTCTCTCTCTCTCTCTACACACACACACACACACACACACACACACACAAAGCCCCTACCATCGGTAAATTGTAGTTTTTAAGATGCAAGGCTTTGACAACTATGTTAGTCAGGCATTACAAATACAATGTATTGCTATGCAGTGATCATTTCCAGATTTTCACGTCATTCCTTGGATGGTTACCAGAGGCAGACTGGTACTGCAAATCTAAAACTCTAGCCTTTAGTTTATACAACTAAAGTGGTTGTGAAATTATCATTTCACAATACAAGTACACATTTAAAAGGGATCTTGAACAGCACCATCAATTTCTTTTCCCATTAGTAAATCATTTTAGTCAGTTGAGAGAGAGTGGACTAAACAGAATGGACTACATTTTCTTCTGATAACAAGATAATCTTGTTCAAGGAAAAAGGACTGATGTTCTCTGCTGTACCATCAGAAAAAGCCCCTCTGTTAAGCGAGACATGTTGTGTACGGAGAGAAAAAGTAACCTAAAATGATGCTGTATTAGATTGGCACCTTCGGAGATGAGCAAAGCTAAAGATGGCAGGATACAATTGCCTGGGCAAGGGATAGCAGAGGCATGAAATAGACTGGTTCAAAAAAATTTACTACTGGTTCTGTGGGCGTGAATTGGTGGGCATGACTTGGTGGACATGGCAGGGGAAGGATACTGTAAAATCCCCATTCTCTCCCCACCCTACTAACCTGCTTTCCAGCTCTGTTCCCCTGTGCAGGGCAACAAAATAAGACCCAGCCGATCAGTTGGGACTCGAGAGGAAGAGAATAGATGGGGGCGGGGGAGGGGGGGGCAATCAGAGATGGTACTCCGAACTACTCAAAATTTCCACTACCGGTTCTCCAGAACTGGTCAGAACCTGCTGAATACCACCTCTGAACTGGCTTAGGAATACAAGCAGGTGCAAACTGAGAAGCAGGGCTGATCCCAACAATCATAACTTCAACTAGAGCTCTAACAGCCAGTCAATACTGTGAAGAAAGTCATTTCCTTCCCAACCAGAGATCAAAGGTTGCTAAAATCACTGCAGTGGCTAAGACCAGCGTCAGCTAATTTTGATCATAAAAGTCCAAAAAGGTTCATACCATTTCCCAACAAGAACCTGTCACATTGCCAGATGAGGTGACCCTGCAATATTCCTGATATCCTTTCATTTCAACTTCACAGTTTTCAAGGAACTTTAAAGGGAATGGAGAAATGGCAGCTAGGAAAATCTGGAAATATTTCAATGTTGGGGTTTGGTTTGGGTTTTTTTTCACACATTCAACTTTCCATCACAAACATTCCCATTCTAGGAGCCTCTCATATTTGGGGGGCAAACCAATAGATAAATTCAGTAATGGAATTCATTTTTTTTTACTACCAGCTCTGTGGGCGTGGTGGGTGTGGCAGGGGAATGATACTGTAAAATCTCCAGTCAGAGGTGGTATTTGCTGCTTCTCCGAACTACTCAAAATTTCCACTACTGGTTCTCCAGAACTGGTCAGAACCTGCTGAATACCACCTCTGGAAGAATTCACACAAAAACATGTACTGGAAAACATGGAAAAGGAGGAGGTCATTTACTTTATTTCCATTTTGCTTTACTATATGAAACACACACACATACACACTAATAGAAAAGAACATCATAGGTTTAAATTTTGGAAAAATATATTTCACTAGCTTTCCTAAACTGAATACAGTATTAAGACAGGTCTTGGTTTCGTATGTCTAAGACAACAGACAGAACCACAAATAAGAACATTAGCATTCATATGAGGGGATTTTTTAAAAAAGTATAGCACATTATATAGCACAACTAAGCAGAAGTGTCCTAGTTTAAGGCAATGATGTCATTGAGAGTAAGCCCCACATGAGCTTCTAAGTAGAATGGCAGATCACCGGACATTTCTAGTTTTCCACTAACTTTCCCCTAAGGAATGAGACATGGTTCCATTATCTGCTCTTACTATTGCAGTTTACCAGGTTTCTTCCCTGTCTTAATTGAAGATAGCAATAGCAATAACACTTAGACTTATATACTGCTTCATCGTGCTTTACAAGTCTCTCTAAGTGGTTTACAATGTCAGCATATTGCCCCCAACAATCTTGGTCCTCATTTTGCCAACCTTGGAAAGATGGAAGTCTGAGTCAACCTTGAGCCTGGTAAGAATCAAACTGCTGGCAGTTGGCAGAATTAGTCTGTAATACTGCATACCCCAAGCTAGCCACTGCACCATTCAAGATATCCTGAGATTGATCACACGTCCAGGTAGTGCTCTACAACTGAACCTTGACTTTTCTTCCCTCGTGATGGCAATCTTCTCTATGCCTGCCCATTTTATATGCCTGCCAGGTCCATGGGTCAGCTACTACTTGACAATTCTCCTCTTTTCCTCACCCCCAGGCAGAGAATACTAAAAACCCAAACAACACCCATCTTTTGGCATCATTCAGCTGAACCAACCTATTCCTAGCTTTCCCTCTTGTTATTAAGTCCCTATATCTTATCGTCTTCCAGCCTTTATTCTGAATTCCAATACTAATTTTGTCTCAGGCTCACCAGTAGGATTTGTTTTACATGGAACAGTAATTCTTTTCCATCCCAAGAGATGAGACCAGATTGCATAGATTGTCTTAATTTATGAGCCGCATTCAGGTGGGAAAATACCTAAGACCCAACCCTAAAATGCAAATATATGCTCAACACAATTGAAATTTTCCAAGGTCTAAGGCTAAAAGTGTGTTGTTTTCCATTTGCTCACAACAGAAGGAAGCCTTCTGAGATTATCCGGGCTGATTCAGTGCATAAGAGAACCAGTTAGCGCTAGATTAATTTGTGGTTTAATCACAGGTTCCAATCTTTCAGTGACTTAAAGATTTCAGAATCAATATTTAATAAAGATAATGCTTAGTATGCTCCACACAGAGTGAATCCTTTATTCCCACCTATCTGCAATACCTTGATTAGTTTTGTTGCAAAAAGGGAACATGGCTGATGGGACATTTTATGTCAGGTATGTAAAATGCATTAGAGGCCTGTAGACACTTTCCTGTATCTGTTAGTAATATAAAGTTAAATTCCACTTGAATAGTTTATACATGTATATGTGTATATATACACATATACATATATACATGTATATATATATATATGTGTGTGTGTGTGTGTGTATGTATGTATATATATATGTGTGTGTGTGTGTGTGTATAGATAGATAGATAGAAGATAGGTAGATAGATAGATAGATAGATAGATAGATAGATAGATAGATAGATAGATAGATAGATAGATATTTTTTTCTTAAGTTTTTGGGTATTTGCACTGTATGGCATTCAGCTTTGTTCGAATTTTTCCCACGTCATTGTTTGTGCTTTTAAAGTTGTAGCAACATTTTCGGCAGAATCTCATCTGCCATCATCAGGCTTCTGTATAGTGTTCATCTGTGAGAAGCCTGATGATGGCAGATGAGATTCTACCAAACCTTGCTACAACTTTAAAAGCAACTACAATGACGTGGGAAAAACCGAACAAAGCTGAATGCCATACATGTAGTACCTCGATGAAACTTAAGAAAACACACACACACACACACACACACACACACACACACACATATAAATCCCTAAGAAAAAAAGTTATTAAACTAGGAGCACATTAGCAAGAGTAGAGTGCATTTTCCCATTGCTAGATATGATCAAGAGGAAGCTCAACAATCATCTGGAAGATGATATAATTAGATGTATGCAACCCATAGCCTGTGGGCTGCATGCAGCCTTTACAGCTAGTACTGCAGCCTGCAAGACTGTAAACTTTTATCATTATGTGATTTAGATTCATTAACTGTATTGTATAATTTATATGTAGCCCAAGACAATTCCTCTTCACTCAGGGTGGCCCAGGCAAGTCATAAGGTTGGACGCCCATAGTAAAAACTGAATTCTTGCACTCAGCACAGGCTGGACTTAACAGTCCCCGCTTTTTCTTTGTTTTGTGACTAAGATTCCATGAAATCTCACCTTCCTGGGGACCAGTGGTGGGATTCAAAAATTTTTTACTACTGGTTCTGTGGGAGTGGTTTGGTGGACGTGGTGTGGCTTGGTGGGCATGGCTTGGTGGGCATAGTAGGGGAAGGTTACTGCAAAATCTCCAGTCTCTCTCCACTCCAGGGGGAAGGTTACTACAAAATCCCATTCCCTCCCCATCCCACTAACCTGCTTTCCAGCTCCATTCTCCTGTGCAGGGCAACAAAAGAAGACCCAGCCAATCAGCTGGGACTCGGGAGGCAGAGAATAGATGGGGGCGGGGCCAGTCAGAGGTGGTATTTGCCGGTTCTCCAAACTACTCAAAGTTTCTGCCAACGGTTCTCCAGAACTGGTCAGAACCTGCTGCAAACCACCTTTGCTGGAGGCCACCTTCTACCAAGTAAATGTTAACAGACTCTTTCCAGATGCCTTTAATAGGGCAGTCAAGTTATTGTTACTTTGGACAGCCTTTTATGATATAAAATATATATGGTATAAAAATACTCCACTAATTTTACTAACAGCTGCCTTCATTTTGTTTGTTGAGGGTTTTTTTTTTTTTGAAATATTTCTTTTATTCTTCTTCAGTACCATCAAGATTGGGTTTCTATATTGGAAAACCAGTTTAGGGAATTTTTGTGAGCAGCAAAAGAAGACACATGTTTCTATAAACAAAATTAAAATAAATACCCTAAAAATTGTGGAACAATCCTTCCTCAGCATATACTTTGCCTTTAAATGAGGTTGAATGCACAAAGGTCAAGGGAGGGTTTGTGGTCACGTATGGAATTGGCCTTGGTTTTGTTCACAAGGGTTGTCTCATAGTTCTTAACATTTCTATCTTAAGTCACACCAATCACTCCATCAAAGATGCCAGATTCCCCCATGGGACGTGTATATTTGCTTTCATTCAGGCTACATTGCTTGAATTCCAAAACTTGTCCAAAAAGAAGAGATGTTCCAGTGGAGCCTCAGGAAATGAAAAGCAAATTAAATTTGTTGGTTCTCTTAAACCTGTAATATAGGGTCCATAAGGTCTGACTCCAAACATTAAATGTAATATCAAACCAAAGGTGAAGGATTTTATCATATTTTAGGAACTGACTCATGCTTTCACAATTTTAGTTCTGTAATTGATTACAAAGAGTTTAGAAACATACATCTTTCCATCAAAATAAAACTAGCTTCAATATGTTGTCAAGAATGCAGATTTATTTTCAGGAGACAGCATGCTGTGAATTTAGCAAGAGTCTCTTGAGCTTCACTAAATGTGGTTGAAGAAACTGACATGAAGCTAATAAGAGCTGAAGTTAAGACAGAGATTGTCTCATGGGTGAGATACTCTGAGTTACTGCTGCTCTGACAATTTTCAAATATTTGTTAGGGCTTTTTTTAAAGAAAGAAGTTCTACTCTTTCATAGAATATTGAAAATTAATATATTGAAAATGAAATTTGAGATAATTTAACGCCACAATCCTATGCAGCTATGGTTAGTCTTCATATCAGGCATGGCTGAAAATATCAGTTTGTCCAGATGCTAAACCCTTTAGGACAAGATTTGACTTATTTAACAAAAAACTCACACACTCATATAGCAAAATTTGTCTCTATATAGAAGACAAGAATAAAGCCATATATTGCCAGAAGTGTATGCACTGTAGTATGCACAGATTGTGGGCTTTATACATATACACAGAGGGGGATGGATGGAGGCAGGCAGACAAGTTTGAACAGCAGGCTTTAGAATCCAAGCTTTTTTCTCCTGTCTTTTTGAACCAATTAATACTTAATCATTCACTTGATAGCCTTGAAAGACCCCTGTGGTATGTTGACATAACACTCTCTAACCTCAGAACTGCTGATTCCTGGTCCACCAGCTTTCTTCATTGCTGGCATTCTATGACAGAATAAGTGTCAGCTGGTGCTCTGTTCAAAATCCAAGAAAGAAATACTTAGACTCTTGTAATTAGAGAAAAGATATCTTTTACTGGAAATTAAGTGGTAGCAACAAGAGAATTCTGAATCTGAGGAAATAGGCACGTCCATCACATATATCAAGGGATTGAAATGTTCCCACCCCCAATAGTTCAAACGGTTCTTCCAATTAAAAGTTGTGAACCTCAGCATGTGGACATCTTCAGGTGGTGATGATTAGTTGACCTTGGCTTACTCAGATAAAAGTTTGCAGTTGCGCAGAGAAGAGAAAGCTAAGCAAGAAATAGAAACCCTCCTCAGTTTATACAATATAAGTTAATAACACCTCCAGCTCACTTCTCATACTTTTCCCCCTTCCACCCCCCATTACTCATGACAGCCAGAAAGAAGCAAAGCAAAGGAAGAAGATCTTGAAGGCTGACAATAAGCATTATTTAACAAAATAGGACTTCCTTTTGTATCATATTAACCTTCACTCACTATTACAGTTGCTCTTACCATTAGCGTTCTGGATTCCAAATAGGACAAGAGGTCTTACTGAATTTACCCTTGTAACTGTTGTTGTTTTTATGCTGTTTCGTGTTGCTTTAATATTTTCACGGTAAGTTTTCTGTTTTAAATTTTGTTGACCAATTAGAAAATACTTATCTGAAAAACAGCATAGAAACAGTTCATGTACATTATTAAATGCTCTGAATATGTTGAAGACCAATCATTCCAATTGGGAGGATCAAATGAGGAATTAGGAAGAAGTCATTACATAAATGCAAGACTCTCTCTCTCTCTCTCTCTCTCTCTCTCACACACACACACACACACACACACACACACACACACACCTCAATGCCTTTGAATCAGTGGTGGGATTCAATTTTTTTTACTACCGGCTCTGTGGGCATGGCAGGGGAAGGATACTGTAAAATCTCCAGTCAGAGGTGGGATTTGCTGGTTCTCCAAACTACTTAAAATTTCCGCTACCAGTTCTCCAGAACTGGTCAGAACCTGCTGAACACCACCTTTGCTTTGAATCTTATTTTGCTTTTCCCAGGCAAACCTGCTAGTCTGGGAAGATTCCTGTGAAATTGGTATAGAACAATAAAGTAGCTAGTTTGAACTCTACACATGTGGGTCTGGTTGTTTGTGTCTGATATAATACTTTTTATTTTTCCACTTTTAGTTCTACTTATGAATAATTATACAGAAAAGTAGCCATGCCTTGATTGCCAGCCTCTTAATATTTACTGAGGCAAGAATATTTATATTTTTCATAGCCTGAAATGAGCATAAATAGTGCATTCTCTGAAACATGTCAAAGGGTTATATTAAGATTTATAGGATGTGAGCTGCAAAACTGAAGATCACCACTAGTTGGCACCAAAGTACTTTCTGCAGCTCTTTGCTGCTATTTGTGGTCATCTAAATTTATGCATCCCTAGTACCCTAACCCATTTATACAGTAATGGGAAACATGTAGCTTTTCAGTTGTTATTGGACCGCAATACTTCTCATACTAAACAGCCTGGCCAATGATCTGTGAAGATATAATATATAGGCTGGCAACATCTGCAGGGTGTCCTTAATCCATACATAATTACTTTGACTCAGTAGGAGTCAATACCAGAACACTAAACATGCTAATTAGAAAAATCAGCCATAACGCCATTTCATATGTAGTCTGTGGGTCCCACAGCCCTGAGTTGCAATCCTCAACAGAAGGTGCCCAGTTTTCCTATTTCCTTTCTGCATTTTCCACACATGTTTGCCAAACTAAAAAAATATGAACAAATTTACTTAGCAAGTAAACTCATAACTGCTCTTTTTAGCAAGAAGATAGGGAAGATAAAACAAATAAATAAAAACTACCGCCTCAGTCAATCTCCTATTTGGCTCCAGAAGGCAAAAAAACAAAGTAAACACTGATATAAAATTAGGGTAGGCGAGACACAAAAATCAAAAGAAGCAGAAGGATGGAGCAGACAGCCTCATAAAGCTATCTATCCATCTTGATAAAAACTTATTTAGAAAGCCTTATTCATTCCCTGCCAACATTACTAAGTCCTCAAATAATCAAGGCCCATTATGTCCCAACTTCTCAAACTTGAAAGCAACATTAATGCCACACAAAAGCTGAGAATCCAGAATATGAGAACATCTTTGAGTTTGGAAAAAGTCAGAATTGAATTCCTTCAGCCCCCCCCCACCCCCTCCCTTCTTTCGAAAAGCTTCACAATGAGGACAGAACAAAATTAGAAAATGGCAGCTGCTGCATCTTGCGTGTGATAAATATTAGAAGAGGAGGTCCAGAAAATGTGCCTAAGAATTCAATAATGGCAAAAGGCAACATTTACTGAGGAGTTAGCTTGCACTTAATTCTCTTTCTATTGTCCTGGGTAAAGTATTCACATGTAGTGAATCTGGCCTTTTGAACCACCAATGCTATACTCAATTTAAAACTTTCATCTCATTTCAGCTGCATGCTAGAGAAGATGACACACACAAGCTATTATACAACATGTCATCTCCATTAAGTAGAAAATGGGTGTTTGATGTGTTATAGCATAAAGAGCTGAAGCAACATACACAAGCTAAAAACAACTAACTTTTATGAACCAGTTGCAAAGACTGCTGACAAAACTCCATCCAACAAATGCAGCCCTTTCAAATTACATTAGCATTAGCTGCTCCAGGCCAAAATGTATTACCATTTCACAGCTCCCTAGAGCATACATAATGGCATTTGCATATAAACATTGAAACAGTGACTGATATTCTTTCTTCAATATGTTTTAAATTCAGATGAGCTAAATAGCTTAGACAAGGTGGACAATTAAATTCCTCAGGTATTTTGGCAATCTGTGTTAAATATGACCAAAAGTTATAATTCATAGTGCATTATAAACCATCACCACCCCAGTGACTGCATTGGTGGTAGTATATGCATATTATGTATATGATTTGCTACATCCAATTTGTTTAGAAGTCTTGGCAAAGGACTACAGCTATCATGTACCCTTGATTGGTGCATTCCTCCTACCTGGGATGGTCATCCTCTTCCACTGTGTGTGCAGTTTTGGGAGGAATGCACATAAACCATTGAGGGAGGAAGTGGAAACCCACCTAGCCAGCCATATCAGCTAAATCAACCATGGTGATCAATGGGGTGGGCAGATATTGCAGCCAGATCACATTCTGCTAAAGGCAACCTTGAACAGTAGCTTCAAGGCAAGGATGGTTCCAGAGATGATCCCTAGACCAAGCCAAATCCAAAAATGTGAGAGAATTACTGGAAGCCTAGCACACTGACAAATTGGACATCAATAGGCACATAGACATAAACAACATTTACATACCATTCAAAAGAAACAATCAACAAGCCACAAAGGGGGAATATACTAAAACACCTTCCCAACAGCCATCCACACCCCGATAAGCAGAGATTAACACCAAGATTAACATCACATCAACAACCAAGGCGTAAACAATAGCCTAATCAAGGAACTGCCAAACATGCTAACATCAAATAGCTCAACCAAAAAACCAACAAGACACCTCCTTCCCCAACATTGACAGGGCAAACCACTAGAATACAAATTGAGAGCAAACATCATTCCCTACTAACATTGATTATGTTATCTAGTTTGGTTGCAGATCGTGCACACATATCAAATGTAGAAGTATCTATTGGCCTACTTCTCCCTGTTTCTGGCCATGTATGTGGCCTTCCTTGACTTCATGCATTCAGTTGAAGTTGTCCACATATAAACAATTTGAGATAAAGTAGAATTTTCTATAGGGTGACAAATTTTAACCACTTAAAGTCATTGTACTCTACACACATGCAGATGGTCCTGTCACAACATCTTGGGGAAAGACTCTCAGATACGGTTCTTTAGACAGTTCCTGCAACCTACATGCTATTTCATAAAATGGTGGAACTCAATATGGAACCTCACATGGAAAATTCCTTCAACAAATATTTCTTATTGGAAGAAGGAATTGTTTGTTCATTATTGTATCATACCAACATACTCTGTCTTTCTAAAACAGAAATCAAGCAATTCCCCAGCAGTGTTCTATATTGGACATTGAGTAAAATCAGTTGTAAACTCAGTAGTAAATGGCAATTTGAAAATACTAACCCATGTTAGATGTTAACCAGCATACAAGGATTTATTAATGAGCCATGAAAACAACTTAATTCCATTGTTCTTCTCTTTAGCCAACAGATCATTTATCTATAGTGTCAGAGTTTTAATTTCATCTGCAAAGCTTCCAGATCCAACAACAAACAAATAAAAAAAACACAGATATACAGTACACACTATCACAAAAAGTAATAAAAAAGTTTCATCCATCCTGTTCTCTAGAGGTGATGTTTTTTTCTCCACCAATTTGATACGCTGCTTACCTTGTTACCATTCAACTTGTTGGCCTAGTTATTCTCTGTCTGCAGATATTTTATGACTGATTACTTTCATCTTGTTCTCATATTGTTTCTGACTCTGTCTAATTTTTTTCCCCCATGCTACATCCCATAAAACATTCACGATTATTTCCACAATATTTTTTATTTAGCCTGAAACCCAAAGAGAAACATTTCTGTAGGGAGAGAAGAATGGATAAAAAGGAATAAAAAGGCATATAGGCTTCTATCATATGATTCTGTAGCGGAATGTAATATGGAGTCCCAAAGTGGAAGGACTGCTTCCCTGAGGGCAAAGAGGCAATGGAGCTTGGAAACTCTAGTAGGCAAGAAAGGGCTAAGATGCCCCCTGCATATCATTATGCATACACCGTAGTTTCTTTAGTCTGGCAAGATTCTGTCTGTAGGTGACAACAATACAGAAAATACTCAGAAGCAATTCCATGGGTTTTTCTTGGTACTTGGAGACTGGCAGGTTCATACTTTTACTGCAGATAATCTTACTGGTTTCCCTACTACTGTGCATAAGTTCATTTCATGTTTGATATGTACAGTGTATTGTATGAGCTGAGGTTATTCAATCTTACATAGAAAAGTATAAGATACAACAGTATTTCTCAAATTATTTTACATAAATAGCACAGATATGTGAGGAATGTCAAAACTGGTTTCGGTATTCTGGGAAGAATCTTGACTGGACCAGTCTCCAGGTTACATATATGTTTGGTGTTTGAAGGTCCAAGCATCTGGCCACACAGCGTATGTTAGCTATGAAAAATATTAATATATCAACAACTGCTTACTTGTTTTCTTAAAGATAAAAATATGCCATGAAAATGAAAAATGTTTGTTTACAAGCACCAGTGTCATTGAGGCACACTTCTTAGGTACACCTTGAGGCACACCTGCACTCATGACTGGCTAAAACATTCTGTCAAAAGTATAGCCCATGCAAAGTCAGCCTTACATCTATTGCTGTGAAATAGAATTGCATCAGAAAGACATTGTGATACCCTTAAAACTGAGCTTGACTGGTAAATTAAGGAACATATCCATATGGTATTCTTGGTGACACCATCAAAGTAGCATGATATTCCTTTCTGATATCCCTTTATTATTATTATTTTTTGAGTATTCTTCCAACCAGCAATTAAATGGCTTCACTTTTCAATGTCTGAAGGGCCTGAAAGGCATTGTTCAATCAATCCTGCCATTATTATATCCCAGCAAGAAAAAACTTCCCTGGCCTTTTTGCAATACATATTTCTATTATGAACAGGAAATGATCTTTAATATTGTGGGGTGCCCATCATTTGATGAGAATCATTACACTGATTTGGATTCCAGTAGGACACACAAAAGAAAAGATAGGGAGGAAACATATCCCCTTTTAGCATTCTGAAGATGAATGCATTTCAAAAGCAAGTGTGTGTGTGTGTGTGTGTGTGTTGCACTAATTGGAGGAAATATTTGAATTATCCTAATGGCCAGATGCAACTGGCAGCCATCAAAATTACCATTCATTCCTTCTAAAATGCCATTGAGAACAATGTGTACTTTATAATGACATAGTATTACTGAAGCATGAATGGAATAAAAGAGTCAGAAGAAATGCTGTCTGCTTCTAAACCTCTTCGCCAAATTTTGTCTAAAATATATATTTTCCATGCAACTTGCATGCATTTTAATGCCATATATTTGTGTGTGTGTGTGTGTGTGTGTGTATGTGTGTGTGTATATATATATATGTTGGTCTAGGTGTGTTTGGGTCTTTTCCCATGTAAGATTAAGAGTATCTTGGCGACATTTTGGCGAGGTCCCACTCACCATCCTCAGGCTGGTGCTATTGGCTTTGTGCCAGTGCAAGCAGTGTGTGATCGGAGCTGCCGACTTTCTGCAAATACTGGGGGGGGGGGGGGTGCTGGGCTGGTTGGCTGCGCTGCTGCCTCTTGATTGGTTGATGGAGTTGATGGGCTGTGTGATGGCCTTGTGAGTTTTGTTGTGGAGATATCCTGGATCTTGTGCTTTAATCTCCTGGGTTGTTTGTGTTTTGATTTCTTTTCCATTAGCCTCCTGTGTTGTAACGGCTTGGATAATGGGTTGTGTGGTGACCTTGTGAGTTTTATTGCTGTGGTATCCTTGGTCTTGTGCTGTGATTTCCTGGGTCATTTGCTGTGTTGCAACTTCTTGAGTTCTTGTGGTGTAATTTCCTGAGTTTTCTGATGTGATATCCTGAGCGGGTGGCTGTGATGTAGCATTCTGGGTTTTGGTCTGGCTTCGAGTTTGTGGTCTGGGTCTATGTTCTTGGCGTGTGTCAGCTTCTTAATATCCAACAGTGAACACACCAGCAAGAGAATAATCAGGGAAGCCATCGAAATAGAGAAACACCCCCATAACATGAATAAACGGGACAATACCTCCCACCTACCAGACATCTGGAAACTAGCCCTCACCAACAAATGAGTCCCAGCCACGAAAACCAACACCAGACCCAAAACAACACGGGACACCACCGCCAATCCCCCTCATCAGACCCAGGCCCAAACCCATTCTATAAATGAAGGACAACCACGATCCAGAAACCAGAGCACAGCTGCTTCGCCAGCTGTCGCACCCCCCAACCCCAAAACCAAACAAGCTGACACACAGACGAACACAATACAGAAGCCTGATGATGGCAGATGAGATTCTGCCGAAACATTGCTACAACTTTAAAAGCACAACTATAATGACGTGGGAAAATACCCAAACAAAGCTGAATACCATACATATAAATACCCGTGAAAACTTAAGAAAACAAATATGTGTGTGTGTGTGTGTGTGTGTGTTTTCTTATACCTGGGCACAAACAGATCCCCCCTGATACCTCCAGCTCAAACACACCCCAACCAGGCACCCAGATGAAACCTAGCTTCCTAATGAATGATAGCCATCCATTTACTCGGAGCCAAGCCGCACTAAAAGCCTCCAATACAGGAACACAATGTTGCCAGCCAATCAAGACAAAAAAAGCTACAAAACAGACAGAAGATATTAGAAACACCAATCAAGCAGAACACAGCAAACTCCAAGACCAATAAACACAGACCAAGATTCCCAACCAATCAGGATGAAGAAAAAAACCATTCTGGCACAGCAGTAGGCTAGCACCAAATTTAAAACAGAAACGGCTGTGAAAGTCTGACTCACAGACAAACACAATACAGAAGCCTGGTGATGGCAGATGAGATTCTGCCGAAATGTTGCTACAACTTTAAAATCACAACTATAATGACGTTGGAAAATACCCAAACAAAGCTGAATACCATACATGTAAGAACCCACGAAAACATAAGAAAATAGATAGATAGATAGATGGATGGATGGATGGATGGATGGATGGATGGATGGATAGATAGTTAGATGATAGATAGATAGATAGATTCTTAACTCTGTTAATATTTCATACTTATTTTTTAACTTTTCAGCACAGATGATAATAAACCCTGTTTATAATGTGACTTTACAATACTCATTACACCACTGAGCACCACTGCACAGGAATATCTATTTCCCACCACTCAGATATTTGCTGAACAAAGGAGACTATATTAACAATGGGGCAGGGGGCGGGGGGGAGAATATACAGCACACACATAATTTTATTAAGGTCAGATCCACATTTTTGGTTACTGCAAAGATAACCATCCATCATTTTACAAGACATCATTCTCAACCCACCCCCAACTAGCAATAATGCAACCTCCACCTGTTTATTCAGTCTGCATCAAAGTAATTTTTGCCATCTTTTGCCAGCAGAACTATGAAAAGCTGACATGTTCTCTTTGTAAATTAATTCATTGATAGACAATGAAATGATTGCTTAAAAAATCAGAGAAAATTGACAGACACTCTGCCATTTTCCGCTTCTAAGCTCCACCAAATTGTAAATCTGTGGACGATTTTTATCCATTAAAGAAAGATAAGACACCAACAAACCTCTTTAGTAAATACAGTCTGGACAAAATGTCAAGCCATTCCTGTGACCAAAGCAAAGGAAAACAAATAAAAACTGGAAAGGGAATCTTAAACTGGCTTCACTTCCAGATAGTGAAATCTGGGAGACTCAGAATGGAAAAGTCCACAGTCTAAAAAGAGATTTCTTTAAGTCTCTAAAGAGACTTCAGTCTGTCCTCTTCTCCATCACAAAGCACACAGAATTAAAATAATCACCTCAACCAACATGGGACACCACCGCCAATCCCCCTCATCAGACCCAAGCCCAAACCCATCCTATAAAAGAAGGACAACCACCATCCAGAAACTAGACCACGGCTGCTTCGCCAGCTGTCGCACCTCCCGATCCCAAAACCAAACAAGCTGACACATGCCAAGAACACAGACCCAGACCACAAACTCGAAGCCAGACCAAAACCCAGAATGCTACATCACAGCCACCTGCTCAGGATATCACATCAGAAAACTCAGGAAATTACACCACAAAAACTCAAGAAGTTGCAACACAGCAAATGACCCAGAAAATCACAGCACAAGACCAAGGATACCACAGCAATAAAACTCACAAGGTCACCACACAACCCATTATCCAAGCCACTACACAGGAGGCTAATGGAAAAGAGATCGAAACATAAACAACCCAGGAGATTAAAGCACAAGATCCAGGATATCTCCACAACAAAACTCACAAGGCCATCACACAGCCCATTATACCAACATCAACTACATCAACCAATCAAGAAGCAGCAGCACAGCCAACCAGCCCAGCACACACGCCCCCACCACCAGTATTAATAGAGAGACGGCAGCTCTGATCACACACTGCTTGCACTGGAACGAAGCCGAAAGCACCAGCCTGAGGATGGTGAGTGGGACCTCACCAAAACATCACCAAGATATTCTTAATCTTACACAGGAAAAGATCTGAACACACCTAGACCTACATACCTGTACTCGTGAAAATCAACCGTTGACTAAAGGGAAAGTTATGTCATAACAATGAAATTTCAAACCAATAATTTGGTTTGGCATAACCTTTCGGTATTATCAGATCTTTACACTGCAGCCTGAGAGATGGATTCCTTTTGGATATTCAATTTATATTAGCAGCAACATCAATAGCAACATCACTATCACACAAACACACATACACACATATACACACACACACACCACAAAGCAGTATTGGGGAAATAGTGATGATTGTGGAAATGTACACACCCTTTGGAAAACAATTCACCCTAGGATCTTGGAAATCACTCTTTTGTTTTAATTATAGCATACAAAAAAGAGAGAAAATGCAACAGACACACTGATATAGATTAAAGAAAATAAAAATAGCTAAAGTGGAAAAATTAGAAGTGTTCAAATACTCTTTCTTTTCTCCAAACTTTGATTAAAAAAATGATGATAATCAATCGATCTCTCTCACCCAGAGAAGATCTTCTCTGCTCTGGCTGAATGAAGACATTTCAGCTGGAGCTATTTCTCAAACTACCTAATGCAGTTTAGAAAAGCACCCATCTCACAATATATCAGTTTATTAATTTCCAAACATTAATGCAGCATTTTGTGCTAGTGCGAGTATTTCCCATTGTTTGAGTTTCAAATAACAACTAATAATTACAGCAAGTGGAGTTTCAAGTTTAATATAATTGGGCCATATTGTAAATCTTTTTTTTTTTGCTAAAAGTTAAACTACTTGCATAACACAGGTAGTCCTCAACTTACAACAGTTCATTTAATGACTGTTCAAAGTTATAATGGCACACTTATAACTGTTACAGCATTCCCCATGGTCATGGGATCAAAATTCAGCCGGTTGGCAACTGACTCACATTTATCGTCATAATGTCCCAGGGTCACGTGATCCCCTTTTGCCACTTTCTGACAAGAAAAGCTAATGGGGTAACCAGGTTCACTTAACAACTGTGCAACTAATTTAACACCTGCAGTGATTCACTTAACAACGGTGGCAAGAAAAGTCATAAAATGGGCCAAAACTCACTTAATATCTGTCTTGCTTAGCAACATAAATGTTGGGCTCGACTGTGCTCATAACTCGAAGACTACCTGTATTATAAGTAAACAAAAAAAAGCTTTAAAAACAAACAGCTTGATGCTAAAGGAGGGAAAAAAAAAATAAAAACTAGAGGTTAATGTTGCTGTTTTTGAAATATTCAATAGTTACATTTTAATGAGAGCATTTGGGGATATTTGGGGATCAAGCCTGAAGACTGTCAGATCTATTTGTAAAGTAGATACTTGACACGAACGGTTGATTTAAATTATGTGCTTGGGTTGGTATCTGAGCACTTGGGCTATGTTCCCTTTCTCTGATATAGATATTAACACTATAAAAATGAGTGAAAACATCTGGAGGGGGGGCAGAGAAGGCACTGGTTAAACAGGATTCCTAGAGTATTACCTAAAACCATTTAAAGTTGAGCTGTAGTTAAGAAAAT
This sequence comes from Pseudonaja textilis, assembly GCF_049901715.1. Classification (NCBI taxonomy): domain Eukaryota; kingdom Metazoa; phylum Chordata; class Lepidosauria; order Squamata; family Elapidae; genus Pseudonaja; species Pseudonaja textilis. Next base: position 140,665,242 of record NC_141990.1, read on the forward strand.
CAAGCTGAATAATCTCCACATTTGAAACTGAACTTTTTATCATTCCACAGTTAGAATCTTTTAAGCATCTCTAATAATGTAGAAATGAGAGCCAGTTCAGAGTAGTGGATAAAGACGAGAAACAGGAAGGCCTTGAGTTCCAGTTCTGTCCTAAGCATCAAGCCAGCTGGGTGACTTTGGGCCAGTCCTTTTTTTACCTCAGCCCTGAGGAGACTGTTGTAGTTGAGCAATGAGAGGCTAGACCAGGGCATGGATGCAACAATACTTTATTAAGGTAATAAAGGACTGAACGTGTTAGCCCTGCCTGGAGCAGGCTCACAGCGATCAGCGGCTGGCCGGACCCTGCAGCTGGCTTTTATAGCCGGCTGTCGAGGGAGGCCAGCCAATGAGGGGCAGCAAACGCCCCCGCAGCATGAACAGACCTGGGTGGGGACTTTGGCAAGTTCCAGGGACATAACAGAGACAATGGCAAACCACTTCAGACAATGTTGCTGAGAAAACTGCAGAGACGTTGAACAAAGACTGAGTCGAAGGCACACATACCTATGAAAGTTTAACAGCAATAACATAGCGGAAAGCCCCAGGCCTAAACCTCCAAATAGAAAAGCTAATACACCCCTCCCTTTATTTTCTTTAACTATGGGAGTGCGCTTATAATCCCATTCCTCTTAGACTGGCAAGTGTTAATTGCCTGTCACTTTTTGTCTCTGTGTGTGATTTTATCATTCTAAAATCTCACTGCCTTTATCAGTGATGACCAAGAGATTCAAGCTCTCAGAATAAAGTTATATTTGATCTTTGGTTATTAAATGTTGAGTGGAATGTAGGTTTTTATAAAATCGAAAGCAGCTTTTTTCTATTTTCTCAGTCCCATTGTAGCTGGACTCTTTGATTTAATCTTACATTTTCCCCCTGAGCTCCCCTTTTAAAGATATAAGACCGTGTTTTGTCTATTTTTCTTTTTAATGGAAAAAATGGTCACCTTTCAAGGGTGAATCAAGCTAATTTTTATATTTTTTATTAAAGTTCAGAAACATAACAGGCTGCATCCTGTTTTCTGTGAAGAGCTTTTATTGTCTTTATTTCCTAATACACATAAGTCACGCTTTCCATCTGTCTTTTCTTCAAGTACTATTAGGAATATCTACTTGTGAACTTTCAGAATGGTTTCAAAGAGCTTACAGAGAAACTCAGGTAAAGTTTCTCCTTTTTTCTTTAACCTCTTTCTGTCTATTAGAGTTTTTCCGTTCAGTATTTGAAATTCTATTTCAGAGGGTCAGCAAACTAGGCCATGGGTCAAATCTGTCCCAGAGCTCTTCTTGTTCAGCCACCAAACTAAGAATGGACAGGTGATTGGGCAATAGAATGCCAGCCCCAAACTCCAGACTAATTCCCAGGGAAAATTGAGGGGTTGAGGGCCAAGGGTGGAACAACCTGGAGAGTTGCACAGCCTAGCAGCTGCCTTCTTGCTAGTAGGCCAACCCTATTCAATGGCTGCTGCGCTCCTTGGTCGGCAGATCTGCTAGCCACAGCTATGGAAGTAGAGGAATGAAGACACTAATGGAACTTCCAACTTTCTGTGAAGTGCACACTGGGAATCCATCATTTTTATTTTTAAACAGTGAAATCTCATCTATGAGGATGGCAAAGAAAAGAAGTTAAATCATGGCAAAATTTAAACTTTAATTCAGAAATCCCATGTTCAAATCTTGTCTCCACCTAGGTACTTTACAGAAGCTTCTGTAGTCTGAATTATATATATATAAAAAAAATCATAGTTATTTTCAACATCGAAGAATGAATTTGATCCAGAATATACGAGTCTATATCAAGTCCAGGAAATGTAAAGCACATTTTAAAAATTGCATCATTACATTCATTATCAGGAAGCGTGTGCTTGAAAGAGCCTGGAAATATATAATAAAATATGACAATAATATGGACAGAGAAACATCATACATTCATCCATGAGCAGTATCATTTTTTAGATACTTTTGCTCAGGCCATCTAATAAAATTGGGTTAGGAGGTTTATATAAATTGGTAATTTGAATATATTATATGTTTGTGTGAGCTTCCAAGACATCATGAACATAGAAAAGATGTCATGTATCAGTCACTGCCACCTGACAATGGAACTGCAAAGACTCAACTAATGCATTGTACTAATTAACTGTTCTTCTGTTAACTCTGATCTGAGGTGACAAAGTCCCCGAAGCTTTCACCACATAACTTTCTTATCTCTTGAGCAAAAGAAATAAGCTCCTCTTATTCTACTTTTCTTTCTTTCTTTCTTTCTTTCTTTCTTTCTTTCTTTCTTTCTTTCTTTCTTTCTTTCTTTCTTTCTCTTTCTCATTCTCATTCTTTCCTTCTTTTTCTTTCTTTTTCTTTCTTTCTCTTTCTATCTTTTTCTTTCTTTCTCTTTCTTTTCCTTCATTCCTTCCTTTGCTATGCTGCCTTTCTGAGGATGACCAATGTATACAATAAATTATAAAAGAAGAAAAGACATTAAAAATGCAGTTATTAAAACAATTAACAAAACGGGCATATGCCGACACTTCTCTTTGAAAGGAGAATAGGTGGTGAATAGATGGTGTTCCACCATCTGAAAAAAAAAGAAAAAGCTTTTTCTTGCATCTCTGATTAACAAAGCTGAACCGATAGAAATAACCTCAGAATCTTATCTCTTCCAAGGTTAATCAAGGACACAACAATTCAACAGATGTTCCCTATGCATTCCTATGCATCCATCCCAGAGATGTAGAGCTGAAAACCAACTCTTAAACTGAGCTCTTAAAACAACTGACAACGAGGACAGATCTTCTAATACCCAGGTGATTTAATCATGACTATTCAGAATCATGATAATCAATGGGTAGATCAAGTACGGTTTACTTAGAAACGGTTACAATAGAGACATTAATGATACAAATTATTATGATACACTAAGGTAAAGGTAAACTTTTTCCTATCAAAGGCATGTCAGTCTCTAAGTGGCAGTGCTCATCTCCATTTGTTAGCTGAGGGAGCAGCATTGTCTGAACACACTTCTGTAATCATGTGGCCAGCATGACTATATATGCTGAGGCACACGGAATGCTGTTACCTTCCCAGTTCCCACCAAAGTGGTATTTATTTATCTAATCACATTTGCATACTTTCGAACTGCTAGATTGTCAGGAGCTGGGACAAGTAATGGAAGCTCATCCTGACATACAGGGCTTGGGTCTTGAACCCATGCTATCAGCTTTCCAGGTGAGAACCTCAACCTCCTTATCCACTGAGCCATCATGACACCCTCCCCCCCAAAAAAATATACACTACCAGCAACAAAATCAAGCTAAGAGCCTTATGTTTTATTGAAAACACCAAAAAGTTTGAAAACAAGTTTCTAAGTATCTAAGGCATTAGAACAGCACATCTATGGTCTTTAATTTCTTGTTTCCCCTCATTCAGCCCCTTATTGAACCAAGATATCAATCAGCTTTTTGAAGCAATAGAGCTGAATTTTATTGTCATATTGATGGCATTTTAGTTAAAGTACCTGTGTGGTGTTATGGCCAATGGCTGCTATATCAAATAATAATCCCTCCTTTCATCAACTTCTGAATTCAACCTGATTTAAAAAAAAATGCCAGAATTACTGCAATACAATGAAGACAGATCGAATCAGGAATTCCAAGAGGTCCAAGAGAATTGATAGGACTGAATTGTCTCCCTGTTGAGCTCTTGGCATAGATCATCCATCAAGTTGACCAAAGCATAAACCTGTATCACAGCCACATGGCCAACAAAATTGGACCTAGTTAATCAGCTAATCCTCCAACTGCTCCTGTATTTTCTCATTTCTATTAAGTAATTGTAAGATCTATTCATTGTCTTATTGCAGCAGCTCTCAAGTCATACATACATACATGTTATGACTCCCCTTCGAAATTCAAACGAACAAAACAGAAAGCAGCCGTTTCACAATTAAATCAAATGGAAAGAAGTCTTACAAGATAACGGCTGGCAGAAACCACAGCATAAATCTTTACTCTGTCCGGCAAACCAGTCCTGGCAATAAATCTTCAGCCTCAGAGCTCTTTGCTATAACGTCTTCACTCAAATGGTTATTTTGTTCCTGGCAAAATGTACCAGCCCAGCTGTGTCCTTTTATACTCATTAAGGCAAGGTGCTAATTTACTGACTTGCCCTTCTCATTCGCTCCAGCTGATTTTGCCTTTTCAACCGCCTTCTATTTTTTACATTTAACCACAAATTTTCCAAGTTCTCATCTCCACTAGAAGACTCTCTCAAAACTTCCCTGTCAGCCATTCCCGGCTGTTGATCAGATAAGGAACCAGAGGAGGTCAAAGGTCCTGACAATTCTAATACATCAGGTCTGTCGTCCTTTGTCACGTCCATCTCCTCATCCTGGTTATCAGTCCAATCAGTAAGCCAGGCCGGTTCATATTGTTCTGCCATAAACTCTTCACTTGAACTCATATCAATCACAGGAGCTGAATCCAAGCCCGGAGCCACAACACATACATACATACATACATACATACATACATACATACATACATACAGTTTTATATATAGTTATATAGAAAGATATTGTTAAAAACTCAACAATAAGTTAAGAACGGCAACACCTAAAATCATAGAGACAAAACAAGGGAAAATGCAATGAAGAAACAAAAGTTCATAATATCAAGGTTCGAATAATATGCATCCCCTTGTTAAAACTTATTTTGCCCACTTAATCCTTCTTCTGTGGGAAATATATACTGTAGAACTCAGATTACTTTGCAGCACGTTGAAACAAAGAAATACATAGATGCATCATCCCTGTCTTCAGACAATTAATGCCAAATATGAGACTGAAAGAGTTTAAACTGCCATGCGTACTAAAAGAAAAGAGGTTTCTCTGCATACATCTCGCAGAAGCATGTTCTTGAACATGGAAGTACTTTGGAGGAATAGGTGCCAGATGTATCTTTTCTAGAAGGCAGTCAAAAATTGGTGATTCCCATGAAGAAGGCTAGGCCCCAAGAAATCATCTGCTGTATCTCAGCATCCAAGGTCATTCAGAGAGACCATTAAACAGAAACATGAAGAAATGTTGTCATGGTTCCAAATCACCTTTATGGGTAAATCTTAACTTAAATCACTTATCTGAGCATTTAGTTTCCTGTGAATATGGTTTCTAAATGAAACTCTACTTAAGTTTCCTTCTTTGTTCCTAACTTGCTTTGGAAAAAGGGAAGTATTTATTAAAGCTTTGAGGTATTTCTGACTTAAAGGGGAGGGGGAGTGCTGCTGAGTATAAACACAATTACCCGTAGCACCTGTCAGTAATTTCATCAGCCAACATGTCTTGTCCAAGAACAGTGTTGAAACTGCAAAGACTCAGCTGATTTAAGCTGTTGCTCAGAGGAATTATGATGGAATCCTCCCTCTCAGTTTCAAAACCCCTTTTCCCCTTCAAATCTAAAATGTCTCTTTCTGCATCGGTGGGTTGCCCCCATTTTCAAGCTGAAGATCACACCTGGCCTTTGAATGATAAGCCAGGGCCCTACTCTGAAATGGACAGTGAAATGACAGTGGTGTGTTGTATAATGTGATTTAAATTTAATTTAATTAAAATTGTAATTAAAGTAAAATAAAATAATAATCCTGATAAACATAATATTACTTTTCCCAGTTTGGTCATATTAAAAATGGCTCTATGGCAGAGCTGTCAAACTCGTGGCATGTGGTGGCTATGCCCACGCCCTGTTTAGCGAAGGGAAAAAAAAGCTGTGATACCTTACGTGACGCTGCCATGATGACATCCCCTGCTCTATGGGGACAAGTTTCCAAAGGCTATAGTGAAGACTACACTACACTATTTCTGTTGAGAATCGTGGGAAAGGAGAGGCTTAGACCAGAGCATACAAGGAACAGACTTTATTCAAAGAACAAAGGGTTGTCGCGTCTGCCAGCTAACAGGCAGACTTGCCAGCGAACAACAACTGGCTCAGCCTGACAGCCGGCTTTTATAGCCGACTGTCAAACGGAGCCAACCAATGGGAGCTGCTGGTGCTCCCGCTTAAAGAACGGACCTGGTTGGGAACCCCAACCAGTCCCAAAGACATAACACCCCTTCCCCCTAGATGGGAACATGCATAGTCCCTGAGATCGCCGGTGGTCTGTGTTGGCGACCGGAGCGTCGTAGCTCAGGGAGCCGCTGGGTGGCCATAAGTTCGCGGAGCCCTGGTTGGAGGGCGCTGGGGAGCGAGCTTGACTCGGCGTGGGATCTTGGGCCCGGGAAAGTCCCTGCCTTCGGGCTGGCTTGGAGAACAGTCTCTGCCCGACTGGCCGGTGACCACGCTGGGTGGTAGTGGTGGAGTCTCTGGCTGGCAGTCCCGGTCTACTGCCGGCTCCTCTGCTCTGTGGGGAATGGCTGGTCCCTTTGGAAACTTTCGACTGGACTCTGGTGGGGAACTTGAAAACTGTCCTGTGGAAACGGCTCTGAGCTGGTCAGACCGCTCCGTCGCCTCCTCAGTTGGTCCAGGTGCCTCCGCCACGTGCGACCGTCTTTGAGCTGGACCCGATAGGATCTCGGACCCGTGACAGCCACGACCTCCCCCGGCACCCACAGCGGATCCCCGCGTAGTTCCTAGCGAAGACTAGGTCCTGTAATGCGAAATCTCTGACCAGACTGTCAGACCCCAAAGGGGTGTCTGGGCAATAGTGGGGGTGTAGCCTGTCTAAAGTAGTCCTCAGGCATCTCCCCATTAACAGTTCGGCTGGGGACTTGTTCGTAGTTGTGCAAGGTGTAGTATGCTGGCTTAGGAGGAAACGGGACAGTTTAGAATGCCAGTCTTCTTGGCCGAACCTGGCCAGTGCCTCCTTAGCCGATCTGACTGCCCTCTCTGCCAACCCGTTGCTAGCAGGGTGAAAGGGGGCCGTGAGGACGTGTCTGATGCCCAGATTGGTGACATACCTGCTAAATTCACTCGAAGTGAACTGGGGGCCATTGTCAGAGACCAGTGTGTCAGGAAGTCCGTGAGTCACAAAAAACCGAGTCAGGGCTTTAGCAACTGCCTGGGTGGTGGTCGTGGGAAGTAAGGCCACATCTATCCACTTAGAATATGAGTCCACGACCACCAAGAAAGTCTTGCCATGCATTGGCCCGGCCAGGTCGATGTGAAGCCGTGACCACGGGGCATTGGCACTTTCCCACTTGGTGGGTGTGGTGGCTGGCGGGGCTGCCCTAGATTCCTGACAGGGTCGACATGAGCTTACCCACTTGGCGATCTGATCGTCCATCCCAGGCCACCAGACATAACTGCGAGCCAACGCCTTCATCCGTACGATGCCCGGATGGCCCTCGTGCAGCACCTTCAGGATGGGTATGCGAAGGGTGGTTGGGATGACGACTCTGGTGCCCCACAACAGGCATCCCTGCAACTTAGAAATCTCCTGCTGGCAAGTTTTAAATGGGGTGAAATCAACTGAATAGTTAGTTTCCGGCCACCCTCCCTACCCAGTCCAGAACCTGGGCGATTGTTTTGTCCTTTTTGAATGTGCCGCGATGTCGTCCGCAGTCACTGGCAGCTTGAGTTCGTTGACCTCGAAAATAGCATGCACAGGGGCTGGGTCCTCGACTGGGGCTGGCAAGGGACAGCGGCTGAGGGCATCTGCGTGGCTCAGATTCTTTCCGGGATGATAGACCAGTTTGTACGAGTAAGCCGCCAGGAACAAGGTCCATCTAGTCATCCTGGGCGACAATACCTGTGGGGTTTGCTTGTCCCCTGATAACAGTCCTAGAAGCGGCTTGTGATCGGTAATGAGTTCGAAATGGTGCCCGAATAGAAATTCGTGGAATTTTTTGACTGCTGCTACTGCAGCCAGGGCCTCCTTATCAATTTGGCTGTAATTACGTTCAGTCGCTGAGAAGGTTCTTGAAAAGAAGGCAATTGGTGCCTCGGAGCCATTGGGGAGTCTGTGACTTAAGACAGCTCCTATCCCAAAAGGGGATGCGTCTGCGGCTAGGACCAAGGGAGGCGTTGGTCAAATTGGATTAAGACAGCCTCAGAGGTGAGTAGAGATTTGACTGCCTTAAATGCATGGTTTTCTTTGGGTCTCCAGTGCCATGGTGTGTTTTTATCTAAGAGTCTGTGCAGCGGTTCAGCGACTGAGGCTTTGTGTGGGAGGAATGAAGCATAGAAATTCAATAACCCCAGGAAGGCTTGTAACTCGGTTTTGTTGGTAGGCGTGGGTGCCTCGTGGATGGCCTTGACTTTAGATTCCACCGGGTGGATGCCTGAGGCGTCTAGCCTGTATCCTAGAAAGTCCACCTGTCTAGTGGCGATGGCACACTTCTCCCGTTTTAGTTTGAGGCCATGCTGCCTGAACTTCTCTAATACTGCCCTGACTCTCTGGATGAGTTGGGGTCTGTCCTAGGCTGAGACCAAAATGTCATCGAAATATGGCACTACGCCAGGAGGCCTTGGAGGATTCGTTCCATCAGTGATTGAAAATACCTGGGGCTACACTTACGCCAAACTGGAGACGTTTACATCTGAACGCCCTCTGTGTGTTACTATGGTCTGTAAGTCAGCCGTTTGATTATCAACAGGGAACTGTCGGTATGCCTGTGACATGTCCAGTTTGGCGAAAATGGTGCCAGGTTCGAATGTGTAACAGGTGCTGAATGACTGGAACAGGATATGCGCTAACCTGTAGATAATGGTTAATTGATGTCTTGTAATCAGCACAAATTCTTAAATTACCGTCTTTTTAAGTGGGGTGACTATGGGGTCTCCCACTTAGCGAAATCAGTGGGTTCTATCACCCCTTGTTTGAGGAGCTTGTCTAGTTCCGCGTCCAATTTGGGGCGGATGGCGAAAGGTACTCTACGTGGTTTTAAGCGGACGGGAACTGCCTGGGGGTCTACTGAGAAGGAGATGGGAGTGCCATTATAACAGCCTAACTCGCTACTAAAAACGTCAGAGTAGTCTGAGAATAAGGAGTCAACATCCGAAGTTGAGACAGCATGGATCCCTGTTACACTAAGGCCAAGAGAGGGAAACCAATCCAATCCCAAAAGACTAGGGAGGGCACCATTAACAACCACTAAAGGCAAATGGCCTTTGAAGGTTTGGAATTTAACAAGGAACTTGCCTTTCCCGAGGACCGGGATGTTCTTTCCTTGGTAGTCCCTCAAGGTGAGATGGCACTTTTGAAGCTGGTTCCTTGTCAGTCTGGGCTGGATCTTCTTAAGCGTGTCCCAGGAGATGATTGAGAGCGCTGACCCCGTGTCTACCTCCATGCGGCAGTGTTTACCTTCTAAGAAGACAGAAAGTGTAATTTTATTGGGGGTATAAAATGTGTGGTTAGCGTGGTAGCAAGTGTAGCAGTTCTCTACTTGCCTTAGGGAACCAGGAGAAGAAGGAGATTTTTGTGGAAAAACGTGCGCTGCCTGGCAGACTCTTGCGAGGTGACCTTTCTTGTGACAGTTGTGGCAGCTGGCGTTTCTGAACCTGCAAGATGCCCGGGAATGGGAACGTCCACAGGTTAGGCACAAAAGAGTTTGTTTTGGGCCACTGTTGTTTCTTTGCCTCGCTCCTACCTGCGGCTGTCTCATTGGCTTGAGACGATGAATGTCAGAGAATTCTGCAGGGTCATCTTCGCCCACCACTTCTTCAGAGTGGACGGAGGAAGTGCTGGGCTTGGGTGCGGTGCCCTGGATCTCAGCTGCTGATTGGGCTGAGAGTTCAGCAGCTAAGGCTTCCTCAACGGCCTGGGGAAGATTTAAATCTTTTCTGGCCAGCAAACGTCTTTGGAGCCTTAGATCTCTTACCCCACAGACGAGTCGATCGAGCAGCATATCGTCCAAATAGTTCTTGAACTCACAGTGTAGAGCTGCTGTCCTCAGGGCGGCCATGTATTGGTTGATGGATTCCCCCTCGGCTTGCTTCCTCATTCTAAATGCGAAACGTCTAGCGATCTGGGACGGTTTCGGTGAGTAGTGGTTGGAAAGTGTTTCCAGCAGCTCAGTCCATGGGACGTTCCTGATCTCTCGTGGTGCTACAAGTGCTGTGGCGGTGTCGTAGACTGCAGCCCCACAGTAGCTGAGGAAGTAGGATTTCTTCCTATGCTCCGCAGCATCAGCCAATCCGATGGCATCGATAAAATGGTTGAAGTGATTCTTATCTAATCCCATTTTTCCTCATCGGGCTTGAATGGTGGGAATGCCGAATTGACATTCATTCTGGATCCCTCAGTCTTTTAGCAGACTGGTCTGTCTCTCTAGGTGTTCGTGGCCTTGGTTTAACGCTAACCGTGAGCTTTGGTGGCTGTGGCTACAGCGCCCTAAAACTTGCTCAGTGACTCCAGCCTTCGTGAAGGCAGTTTGTATTCGCGCTCTCTGCGAGCGTTTGGCGGCTGTGGCTACAGCGCCGTAACTGACAGCAATTCGAATTTTCGCGCTCCCTGGAGGCGTGGCGACTATGGCTATAGTGCCGTAACTGACAACAATTCGAATTTTCACGCTCCCTAGAGAGCGTTGGCGACTGTGGCTACAGTGCCGAACTTTCACTTGAGTGGTTGAATTCAAGCGGCAGCGGTTTTGAATTTCGCGCCCTTTGGCGAGCGCGGGCAGCTGCGGCTTCAGCGCCCGACTTACACTAACCGTAGTGTTCTAACTCGAGCGGCTCTAACGCTTGTGACTTTCACTCTCTGACAGCAGCGATCTGAGCCCGAGCTCTGCGAGCGATACGGCTGCGGTTCAGCGCGGCGATTCTGTTAGCGTGATTCTTAGCTCTTTTGAATGAGTGCTTCTGGCTAGCCTTCCGATCCCATCCTCGTCACCAGTGTTGAGAATCGTGGGAAAGGAGAGGCTTAGACCAGAGCATACAAGGAACAGACTTTATTCAAAGAACAAAGGGTTGTCGCGTCTGCCAGCTAACAGGCAGACTTGCCAGCGAACAACAACTGGCTCAGCCTGACAGCCGGCTTTTATAGCCGACTGTCAAATGGAGCCAACCAATGGGAGCTGCTGGTGCTCCCGCTTAAAGAACGGACCTGGTTGGGAACCCCAACCAGTCCCAAAGACATAACAATTTCTACATAATTAAATAGTGTAAACAGTTAAAAAGAAAGCTGTAAAGGAATGTAGAGCTGATCGTGGGACTAGGGAAATTACTGAGTTCTGGGAAAAAGGAAAGTGTGCAAAATAAACTGTATAAGAATAAAGAGCATTCCTCAAATCGCTACCAGAGGTGATATTCAGCAGGTTCTCACCAGTTCTGGAGAACCGGTAACAGAAATTTTTAGTTGTTCAGAGAACTGGCAAATGCCACCTCTGACTGGAGATTTTACAGTATCCTTCCCCTGCCAGGCCCACCAAGCCACGCCCACAGAACTGGTAGTAAAAAAATTTGAATCCCACCACCACTGATCTCTATGATCTCTGTTTCTCGATTTGGCCTAGCACAAAGGGCACATTTAGTTCTGAGAAAAGAATGAGAAATAATTTTACAGAAGTTGAAAAATAAGCTGCTGGAATTACTATGCTTACTCTGAAGTCCATGATCTGGATTCCCGCTGGCTCAATAGAGTTAAAAACCCATAGAAAAAAATATTTGTACTCAAGGTGTACAAATCAGTTCACAGAGTGAACTTAGAACTCTCTGAGCTTGGTTGTTTTCTTGCAGACATTTCATTACCCAACTAGGCAACATCACCAGCTCTAGAGGGAGTGGAACTTGGGTCTCTGTTTATATGCAAGTACAAGCCGCTTGTATATATAAAAAAGAGCAATACCTCCTCCCTTCTAGCACTTTTGATGCTAAGAAAAAAAACAAACTCAGGGAGACCCCATGGAGTTAAAAACATTTGGCATTTTGCAATGTGCAAAGCTTAGAAATTCCAGATGCATAAACATTTTTACTGATTTCTAGTTTCTACCCAAGACATGGCTCATATAGCTTTTGGAGAGAAAGAGGGGGTGGATGAGAACATGAACATGGATCAATAAATCTTACTTCAGCTCAGATAAAACATCACCTTTGCACCCTCTCTGTGGTAACCTTGGTTTCAAATACTTCAGTATATCTTTCTTCTCCAGAGTACGGCTTCTGTAAGTTGCCTAAATTTAAATCGGTTAAGAAGACAAGCACCAAAAGCAGTATTTCTCTTCACCTCAAGAGTCAAGTTACTATAGTCTTCCCTCAAATTGTTCCCTCTTTCAGTCCGGAGCATCTTATGTCTTTCATTAGATCAGCATGGACAGAACTTCAGTCTAAGAGTAAGTCAAAGTTTGCTTGACTTTCAGCTGACATTCTTGAACTCATTCCTGCTGTTTTCATTTTTTTTTTTTCAAGGACTCAGTCTCAAACTGTATTAAAACCACTGTGTGCCAGCTGAGCGTTTCTTAAATGTGGTTCCACACACTGTTTATTTCTTAGTTCTCACCCTCTGAAAACGCTGGATGTGTACATATTTTATAGAACCTTATTCCCATAATAATTAGATGCAAGAGAGATGGCTCTTAGATAGGGGAGCCATTGCTGGATAATAGGGATGTAATCTTTCTCCATAGTTCATTTTCAAGTGCTATTAATTCCACTGCTATTCTTTCCTGGTTTTTACAATTCAGCATCGATGCTGTGCCATATTGGAATATCATGAATAAAGCCACAGTTTCTTTAGCAAATCAAATTTGGGTCTGTGGCTGTGCATGCAAAAATATTTCATTCAGATTCTTCATTTCTGCTGTTCAGTTTAGCACAGCTGTGAGTAGGTGAGCACAGGTTTTATCTCCAGGGTTTTCCTTTTAAACAAACACTGAATGAACATTAACGGGAAGGAGGCAGCTGTACTCTTTGTTCTGTTCTTCATCACATCTTCGTTCCTAGTTATTGTCTTAGTTGTTGTCTTTATTCAGATTGTGATATATATTAATGCATTTTATTCCCTTTTATTTCCTTTTAATCAAACAAATGAATTCCCATTTTTATCAAACAGTTGTTTGATTTATGCTGTAGGTAATAAATTATAAATAGAGGAATACAGAGATAGGTAGGCTGACACTCAGGGTTTGAAATTAAAATTTAAAAGCTCAGTTCCATACTCTTACAGATAATTAATTTTCAGAAGTTACCCAAAATGAGTAAGATGTATTGTTTTTAAAGATAATCAACCTTATTAATGGTTTCAGAGTGATAATACATCGATTTAGATCCAAACATTCATACTTAGTGAAGCCTCATTAAAAGATGTGGCATCTAAGTTAATCATAGCTAATTTTTGTACTGTATATTGAGAAAGTGATGCCAATGTCAGGATCTATAATCAATATCCATTTTAAAGAGGGAAATTGAAAATTCATATTTCTAAAGAAGCACAATACATCTGCATGTAATTAATATTTTTAGAAAAATCTGATTGTCTAATAAATATGTCTAGCCTCTATTCTCTTGCAAAGGATGCCAATTCATCCCTATTAAATTATTGTTTCCTTCCTGTATAGAAAGATTTCCTTCCTGCATAGAAAGTATCTTGTTCTCTGGCCTGCAGTTTTATCCTATTTTAGGTTCATAAATATTTTAAAAATACACTAAAATATGTTTTCTCAAAATCCACTTCCTTTTGTCTTCACCCCCCCACCCCCAAGATAAAAGTATATCCTTTGTATTTCAAAATAACTTTGGCTCAGCAGCTAAAATTGAAATCTGACTTAAAATTATGCAATTAGTTTCACAGCAGCTAAAGTTGCCTACCTGCCATTATGTCACCCAGCCTCAAGTAAGTGAAAGTATCAGGAAACTTACTTCCTAGCAGCAAAATTGCAATCAAAGCAGCCCTTCCAGAAATCATTTCTGCTGAAACTGATAATAATAATTATAGTGCTAAAGTGAAAAAAAAATGTGCTATCGTTAGCAGCGTTTTATTGTGTTGGACAGAATTCTCAAAACTCATTACAGTTAAACATGTTGAAAGATGTCACTCATCGTGAAGCAGATCAGTCTAAATCTGGGTTCATGTCTTTATCTCAGGTTTTATGTATCTTTTTCCTTATGTCATTCCCTCCCTCTATTATATAGATATGCATACACACGTGCTCGCACATACCAGAAAATATGCAGTCACTGTCAATCACAACTTTTCCTAATTTGTAAAATTTAGTTTGCAACTTTCTTTAATTCATAATGCTTTAACATACTGCAACTACTTTAATATAAGTAGCACTTATGGTGCTACTTACGGTACACTTACGGTGCTACTTGGTATAATGGTTAAGGCATCAGGATAGAACTGGGAGACAAGGAGTTCTAGTCCAGCCTTAGAAACAAAGTCAGCTGAGTGACCTTGGGCTAGTAACTTTCTCTCAGTTCCAGGAAGGAAGCAATGGCAAACCACTTCTGAAAAAACCTTGCCAAAAAACCTACAACAACTTATCCAGACAGTCTCTGAAAATTGATCGTGATTGAATGGAACAACAACAACCAATATACTAGTTACTTATGATAACTTTCTCAGTCTTTGTTCCCCAGACATCATGATGGGTAATAATGTTTCTGCTCACTTTGCTGTTTATTTAATACAGATTATTTAAAAGAGTTTCCTTGTCAGATAGAAAATGCATGTGTTACAGAAGTGATTTAACAATATGTTTTCTGTATGAAAGAGAGGGGAAACTCCCGATGCTTTGCAGGTCACAGTAAGAGTTACTCCATAGCCAATGCAGGTAGCCCATTACTGAATTGTTATTTCAGGTGTCAGAACCCTACCATAAAAAAAATCCATACAAGAGAAAACGATGGAAATCCAATTGTACTAATTTTCCTTATGAATTTTTGAAGTGCTCCAACCTTCCTAAATCTACCCTGTTTTAGACATAAGCTTTTCAACCCTAGGCACAACCCTACGCTGAGAATTAGGGGTGACATGATAGCAGCATTCCAGTATTTGAGGGGCTGCCACAAAGAAGATGGAGTTAACCTTTTTTTCCAAAGCACCATAAGACAAGACAAGAAACAATGGATGGAAACTAATCAAGGTCAGAAGCAACCTGGAATTAAGGAAAAACTGAAGACAATAAACCAGTGGAAGAGCTTGCCTTCAGAAATCATGGGTGCTCCATCATTGGAGGTTTTTAAGAAGAGACTGGACAGTCGTATAGGTTATCCTGCTTGAGCAAGGGGCTAGACAGAAGACCTCTAAGGTCTCTTCCAGCTCTAGTCTATTCTATGAATTTTTGAATAGAAAAAATAATGCTCCCCAGTTTTACAAATCCTTACCTATCCAAACAATAGCAATGTCTGCACTGATAGATCATGTCCGTTTACTTTCGTGTGAAATCTACAGCATGTTCTATATCCCTAATACATACCACATTTATAATCTCAGAACCCTGAAACAGATATCGATTTAGTTTCCAGCAAATGCAGAACAAAAGAACCTTGCTTAAGTAGGTTTATATATACAGGTAGTCCTCAACTTACGACCACAATTGAGCCCAATATTTATGTTGCTAAGTGAGAAATTTGTTAAGTGAGTTTTCCCCATTCTATGACCTTTCTTGCCACGATTGTGAAGCGATTCACTGCATGGTTCGTGGTTGTTAAGTGATTCTAGTTTCCTCATTGACTTTGCTAGTCAGAAGGTTGCAAAAGGAGATCCATGACCCTGGGACACTGCAGCTGTCATAAATGTGTGTCAGTTGTCAAGCATCTGAATATAAATCATGCGATCATGAGAATGCTGCAATGGTCATCAGTGTGAAAAATGGTCATAAGGTTTTCAGTGTAACTTTGAATGGTCAGTAAGTGAACTGTTGTAAGCCGAGAGCTACCTGTACTGCAGTATTCAAATGCTTCTGAGAAAGATGTAGGCATCATTGCTCTATCATGCTATTGGTTCTCATTGGGTTTAAGGATCCACCAGTTCTGAAATAGACAGTTTGCAAAGTTCGACCCTTTTTAAAACACCTTAATCCCCAGATATCCCACCTGGGAGATATTTTTCATTTGGTTCACTTGCCCAATGACATACAGACTGGGCCATGATCCTCAGGACATGGAGTGTTTGGGAATGGTAAGCTGTTCCGTCTTCACTACACATTTGTCTGTGTGCAGCTCAACATGCAGCTAAACCCACCTATCCTCCAATAAAATAGACCATGGGTATAGATCTGAATGCTTTATTGAAAGAACAGGATATGGTGAAACTGGGGAAAATAAGAAAACATACAAAGACAACCAAATAAGCAGTATTGAGTTACCACTGAACATATCAATTAATAAATATAAGCAATCTAAATCTTACCAGCGATGGTCTCTGTGTGGGATGTGAGTTTGTCCTTGGATGAACATGTGGCACAGTTTAAGATGGATTCTTCTTTGCTTCCTCCAAATGCTAAAGAAAAATGGGGTCTGGCTTTCCAGCATACACTTGTTTGGAGAGTGCGGGCTGATGGGTAAAGGGGTTGCGGCAAAGGGGTAAAGCTTCAAAAAATATAATTGATGTTTGTCCCTCCAGCCACTAGATGGGGTTAGAAAGCAACAACAGTGTATAAAGATTATATGTTGGGACAGACAGAACACTACTTCTGAATTTTATTTTATTTTATTGAAGCTTGAGCAGAAGGACTTTTTTCTCCACATCCGGACACCATCCAAAGGCAATCTCAACACACAAAAAATCTCTTGAGCTTCATCATCCTATTACCTTGGAATGACTTGCAGAGACAAAGAAGCCGGATAGATATCAGCAACAAGCACAGGGAATGTTACACTAGCAAAGATGTCTGCCAACTCAAATATGGATCAGTTACATTTCAATGCATCAGTGAAGGTAAGTCCTAGATGTCAGCTGCATAAGGACATTATACCATTTTCCAGGCTTACAGACTTTGTTTCATGATTAGCAGTGAGGTGCTTTTCTTTCTGCAAGTTCCAAAGCAATTCTTCCAAAGCCTTTTTAAAAAGGCAACAGGTTTAAATGATGTGGGCAACTTATACATTAATTACATATTAATGTTAATTAATCCTTCATTTTTGAAGCCTGCACAACCTTAATACGTACTTCAGTTCAGGAGAGGGAGTGGATGTTAAATAACCGGAAAAATATGTCAAGTAGGTAAAATGCCTTGGCTTAAATAACTGACTAATTTCCATCTCACGTTAGTCTTTTTCGAGACTTTTCAAACTATACATGGGTAGATGGAAAGGGGAGATGGAGATCATGAACAACTTTCAGTCATACGTTTTGATGGGCAATTCTAAGCTCAAACCTTGTCTGTCTGAATATAATTATAATGTAGTCTTCCAAATAATCAGATAAGTTCTTATTTTGTGTTTCCAAATAGTAAATACGTTCATCAACAGAAAAGGCAGAATTAGTATTAATGACCACAATTTGCTTCCATACCTGTGAGTCGCTGAACAGGACCCTGCAGTATTTACTTGACTGTTTTCCTGCCTTAGACAGAAGCAATCCCACTCATCATGCAGCAGGAAATATCCCTGTGTAATCAGCCAAATCTTGATTATATTTACCCACAATTAATCTTATTCATCTTAAAACCGTTCCCTCAGACTGCAGCTTTTGCTTTTGAGGCCTTTTAAATGATTGACATGATATAAGCAAATTTTTGGCTCTCCATTTGCCTGACAAAAAGTAATTCTTTTATCCTTTAATTCAGTGTTTTTAGGACATTCGCAAATAGTAATAATGAAATAATTGCTTACTAAGATTGCTAGGATCAGGAGTTCCCTAGAAGTTTTGAGAATTAAAATAGTTTGGAGTTTCTGATTAAAATATTCTAAACCTATAAATGCATCATTACATACATGGGAAAATATGAGCAATTACTGTCCCCTGAGATGAATATTTACCTTGGCTATAGTTTTATAATTCAGATCAATAAAGTTGATGTTTGCACCTCCACAGAATCAATGCTCACTTATTATAAACATGAACAAATTGTTCTTTTCTTACTGATTTAAATGAACTGAGGCAAGCCAGAAAACCTCTCCCCATTCTTTTCAACATGGTGACAGTCTTGAAAATTACTATATAACTTTTGATTTTCTCAGTTGGTTGGCATAGAGGAGATTAGGAACTGGGTTTTCTGCCAGATTCAGAACAGTTGCCCATTAAAATCAGCCCAATAATTTTTTGTAACTAAAGACAAGTATCCCCTGCCCAAAACAGAGTTACCTAAAGCCGGTCCAGTTATATAATCACCTGAGATAGAAAATTCCACAACTATTTGGCAGTAGAAATAGAATAAGAATTAATAACTAAACATGTAGTATTTTTTTTTCCTGTCCCTAAAATGAGTTCCTTATACTAATCAGCATTCTGCCAATGGCACCACTTCAACACTGATGCCCACCGCACAAATCCTTGCATAAACCAGTCTAGGGAATTGACTGACCATAGAGCTATTTCCACTAATGGGTTCATTTTCCGTCAGACAGAATTTTTCACATCTTTATTACCTCAAGATGAACTTGATTGCAAATCAATTGTTTTGGGGGAAAATGGAATCAAGGTCTAGAGTCTGTATATTGCTTTCTTGTATCTTTTTTGTTTTTTTTTTTTGGATGAGGGTGGCATTTGACTATATAGAAGAGGAGAAGCTGGAGACTAAATGGAAGGAAGGATTTAGAATGTCATTTACAGATTCTTTCCCGTGTTTTCTTGTGTGAGTGTAATCCTCCCTTTTGACGAGGTGGAGGTGGCTTATCAATTTGCTTATGCATGCAACAACTTTTCAGAATGATTGCTTTTCACAGCTTCGGCACAACGAAGGCCCCCTCCCTATCCCTCCATTGCCAGTATAATCTCTCATGTAAATCACATTTAGAGCCTTTTCAATATGTATTCTGCTTGCTCAATAGGCCATAATGATTTGTTTGTAAGGACATTGTCTACAGTGCACACTTGGGTATTGCCAATCGGTATTTCATAAAATGCTGCTTGTTTACTGAAGAGAACATGGCAGTGGTTCCTGCAGAGCTATTTTATCCCATTATACCCAGGAGTATCTTGGGTGTCTGAAAAGCATTGATTCATTGACTGCTACAAGTGTTCATAAAATTATATCTACATTTGAAATATTCATGGGACTTTGATTTTGATTCTGTTTTGTTCCTCAAACATGCTCTTTAGATAACATGCATTCAAGTGAAGAAATAGGTAGAAATTATTAACACTATATCACCTTTTCTGAACATGATTAATTTGAGAAATGTACACCCAATGATCAAACTGCAAAGAAAGTATATAATATAAAATTAATTTATTTCTCAATGTTCGTGTGATTTTTTACGTCCCCCCACAAATGTAAAATAAATCTGTTTAATGCTTATCTAGTTAACATTTACAACTATGTGACTTTACATGACTAGTTTGGAAAACTCAAAAGTTTATATATATGGTCTTAAACATGCTTACAATTACACTCCATTGAACAAAATGAAACTAATTTCTCAATACACATGGATGAATCTATTAGTTGTACTCTGTCCAAAATTCCCTGTGTGTGTACACACACACAAATATATACATATACATATATGTTGTGGCTCAGAGGTTTGAGCCTGCTTTATCAGAGGTCAAGGACTTGGACAATGAGGAAGAGGAGGATTTGGCTCTGAGGTTTGAGCCTGCTTTGTTAGAGGATTTGGAATTGCCTTCCTCCCAGGACTTTCCTCCTCGGCAGGACCTTCCTCCCTGATTGTGCCTCAGGTGTTGGCAGATAATCAGGAGAGCATATCAGAGCCTCTGACTGAGGATCAAGCTGAGGAATGCTGGCTTGATGCGAGGCAACGGCGCAGGCAAAAGGGTAAGTTGCAACGTAGAATGAAAGGACAAATCAGAGACTGAGATGAGGGACCGACACGCCCCACAGAGAATAAAAGTGGGTGTGTTCGCTCTTAGAACTTGTTCGGGACAACGTGTTAATTTAGTGTGAGTTTTTCTGTGGAGCTTTGGTGCAGTCTGTTTCCTGAAAGCCTTCGTGATTTATGTTGCTCTTATCTTATCAGACTTGGCAGGCAGCATGTGTGATACTGCCTGCTTCAAAGAATTAACTCTATAACTACTGAATCTTCTTGCCTGCTTGTATTTTGTCAGAGTTGTGGACTTTCCATCCTAATTGGAAAGGTGAGACATAACACATATACATATACATGCATATACATATACATATACATACACACATATATACATTCATTTACATATATAGATATACAGATATACATACACACACACACACATAAAAAGAAACTAGGTGACTGACAAATTTAATACAATTGTACATGCTTCAGAAATGAATGGAAAGAAATGCTTCAGATCTTGTGTGATTATAGCACTTCTCTGTTAAAGCAGAGCAAGACCTTTTTCTTCAGGCATCCACAGCGGGTTCTGACCAGTTCTGGAGAACCGGTAGTAGAAATTTTGAGTATTTCAGAGAACCGGCAAATACCACCTCTGACTGGAGATTTTACAGTATCCTTCCCCTGCTATGCCCACCATTTTTTGAAACCCACCACTGATCCACATAGTCAGAAAAAAAGATGTCCCTGCTTTAAAGAGTCCTCTCATGTAGAAACCTGAAAAATGTGACACTGCTTTAATGAATAGCAAAGAGGTGCTGAACTCACAAGAGATCAAAAACTCTTCTTTGGAATCATTTTCAAAGGATGCAGATCCTCAGTGTTTAATAGCTATTCTGATCATGAAGGTTTAGCATTCCATATAGTACCAATAGCACTTAGAATTATATACTGCTTCACAGTGCTTCTCTGAGTGGTTTGAATGAATGAATGAATGAATGAATGAATTCTTGACCAAGTGTGATCAGACACACAAGGAATTTGTCTTGGCCCATATGCTGTCAGTGTAAATAAAAAGAAAAGATACATTCATCAAGAATCATAAGGTACAAGAGTCAGCATATTGCCCTCAACAAGCTGGGCCCTCATTTTACTGACCTCAGAAGGATAGAAGGCTAAGACAACCCTGAGCTGATCAGGATCGAACTGCTGACAGTCACCAAAATTACCCTGCAATACTGCATTCTAACCACTGTGCTGACTAACCCCTTCCTAAATCCAAAATGAAATGGCAAATGGTTCAATACAGCATGCAGAATTTGAATGTAGAATTTGAAGAGTTAAATAGAACCCAGATGATTCAAACCCACACATTTTCTTTTAAAATCAAGTGAAACATTTAGAACCCCAGTTCTTCTGGAGAGACCTGCAATATTGTTTTGTGATACTATGTTCATCTAAACATTTATTCCCATGTGTTTTTATTTAATATATTAAAGATTTAATCAGCATCTCTCAGAAACTAAATCATAAAGCGAATACTGACATTTGGTTTATTCAAATAAGTTTGCACAGGATTACATCTTAAGGACTAATCTTCATAAACTTGCATGTGCAATATTCTCAGTGCCCATTTTTTTCCCCTAAGAAAGCATATTGAAATTTCTAGCATTTGAGGTAATCCAGTTCAGTGCAGATAATTGGATCACACACATTAGTCTTCCCAGGTAAACCAGACAGGAAACACTGCGAGATGAATAAATTCTACTTCATTGTAAGATTACATTAACATAAGCTTGCAAGTCCGAAGGCACAAACTTCTCACCTTCACTTTTAACTGCTTGCTCCATGTGGGCGAGTCCTCGGGGGTGGGCTGCTGAGGGTTCGCAGGGGTTTGGGAGAGCCCCTAGCTAAGATTCCGTGCAGTTTGGAGAACCTCCAAATCCCACTTCTCGCTGGTCCCGCCCCGCCCATTCCACCCTTTCCAGGAGTCCCTCACGGCCTGTTTTAGATGCAGGTAAGTGTAGGCCACACACGGAGGTTCAGGGAGGGTGAAAAACATGCCTCCCGAAGTTCAGGAAGGCCGGAAATGGGCCCATTTCCAGTTTCCAGAGAGCTTCTGGAGCCAGGGGAGGCCATTTTCACCCTCCTGGAGGCCCGAGGAAAGCCTCCGGAGCCCGGGGAGGGCAAAAACACCCCCCACACCATGGTGCAGGAGGCCGACTAGGCCATGCCTACCATGGCCATGCCCACCTGATGCTAAACATTTTGAAGCCCACCCCTGCAAGTCCACCTTAAGTTTCTTCCTCTAACAGTGATTGTGGCCTCATGTCTCCCTTGTCTGCTTCTATCCTAGAGAGCATCTTTTCCCTTCTTTCCCTAAGGTCATTCTTTCCCTAAGGTACATTTCATTATGCACAATTAGTTTTTGGAGATGTAAGAAATTTGGTGACCAATATCAGTATTGTCATTTCTAAATAAACGGACATTTTATTTTATTTTTTTATTTTTCTTGTTAGGGATTTAAGTTTTTTCTTCATGTATTTGCAACATAAGAGTGAAAGCTAGATTTAGTTTAAGTGAGACCATGCCTTTCACAGACTTAGAGCAATATTTCCCTAAGATACATCAAGGAGAGTAAAGTGCAAAACTAAAGTCTCATTATGTGGTTAGTATAGGAATGGGAATCTGGAACTGTTTTCACTCCCAGGGCTAAGTTTGCTGAGTGATACAGAAGATTAATTTTGTGGCAATTGATGTATTCATTTTAGAAGAGACCAATTGCAAGTAAGCAGATGTATTCAAGGTTAGTGTAAGTAAAAAAATAGTTACCCTGGGAAGCATGTTTCATTACCTTTAGTTATTCATGAGTATAGGGCTGCCCGACAAAAACCAATAAAAGTGAAAAGATATGCCACTACTCTTGGGCAAGTAATTAAAATGAATACTTCTCATTATATATTTCTTACATGTTTGCTTATACCAAAGGACAGTGTTTGCCTTTTTATTATTGGTACAGCATTTTAGTTTTCTTTGCAACTGTTACAGAATTCAGTAGAATGGTTCATTCATTTCAAAGTGAATGCATAGCTCATCAGAAAGCCATTGTTGTAATCACCTTTGCTTAAAAACAGCATCAAAATCACACTGAAAAAAACCATTAGTAGTAAAAGGTAAAGGTAAAGTGCACACAAGTGCTAGTCGTTTCTGGCTCTATGGGGCGGTGCTCATCTCCGTTTCAAAGCTGAAGAGCCAGCACTGTCTGAAGACATTTCCATAGTCATGTGGCCGGCATGACTAAACGCTGAAGGAGCATGGAATCAGGGGTGGGATTCTACAGGTTCTCACCTATTTGCTAGAACTGGTTGTTAACATTTTAAGCAGTTCAGAGAACCAGTTGTTAGAAGAAATTACTGGCCTAATCCTGTAAGGCAGGCAGGAAGGAAACATTCTGGTGTTGCTTATAGAAACTGCCTCTCTGTTAACTCTTATTACATTCTTGGCAGGACTAGACTTCCTGTCTCAGGAAAATCTTTGGAGTTTTTTCCCCCTCCTTTGCTAGTACTTTGCTTGTGTAGAGTGACCAAAGTTACAATGGCACTGAAAAAAGTGACTTATGACCGTTTTTCATACCTACGACCATTGCAGCATCCCCACAGTCATGAGAGGCTTTGATGCGTGCCTCGATGTGAGTGATATTGAGTTGGCCACACCCAACCAGTCACATGACCACCAAGCCATGCCCACCAACTAAGCCACGGCCACAGAACCAGTTGTTTAAAAAATTGAATCCCACCCCTGCATGGAATACTGTTACCTTCCCACCAAACTGGCCCCTATTTTTCTACCTGCATTTTAAAATGCTTTTGAACTGCTAGGTTGGAAGAAGTTGGGACAAGTAACGGGACCTCACTCTGTTGCGTGGTGCTAGGGATTCGAACTGCCAAACCGGCAACCTTTCTGATCGACAAGCTCAGCATCTTAGCCACTGAGCCACTGCGTCCCTTTCATTAGTAGATAAAATTGTTCAAATAAAATGAATTGCAAAAGGGCTAATGTTAAAGGAGCACACAGAATAGACAGTTTGCACTTTCTTCTATGCATGAAACAAACACATTATGGCTGAAGTGCTAGGGAAATCAAGAGATTCAGGCAGTTCAAATAAGTATAAAGATTTATTGCAAGCTTAAGCTCTCTACAAGAATCTGTCCAACTAAAAGTCAAGGGAAATGAGTGGGAGATAAGAGAAGCATTCAAGTTTGGCTGGACTTAGATATCTTGCAAGCACACAAGGACTCATGACTTATGACTCATTTGACCTCTCCCTCGGGTTCAGCCTGGCCTCCTACAGGGTTCTGCTGAATTAGTTGTAGGTGATCTGAATAAAATAAACCAAAAACTATGTAATCTCCCCCTTCCCTTGTTTTAGCTGAAGCAAATTCCACTTTGGTCTTTAAAGACACGTAAGAAGAGTGGTGCTCTTCACATCTTTCTGTTTTTCCTTCACAGGATCTCTATACTAGTCCACTCAGCCAGCCTTCAGATATGTATGTCTTAAGCACCAAAAAGATAATGCTTATGAAAAGAAGTACATGCACAAACAGAAAGCCTGTATTTTGGGTTTACTATCCCCTTGATGGAGGGAAAGAAAAAAAAAAACAGGAACTATCAGTTTTATAGTTTTCTAACTGTAGAAAGCAGTGAGAAGAGTCTAAGAGCATCGGTTTTCTAATTGATAATCCGCAACCAGAGACATCAAGAGGGAATCATTATCATCCCCTATGACCAATAAGATAAAAAATGCAAAAAGGTTGAGGTTGGGGAAAATAAAGAACTTAATGAGTCAAAGAATAGATAGCAAATAAAGGAATATAACTTTCACATGTTCTATAAAACATGGAACTTATTTGGGCTGGAAATGAAGAACAAATCATGCAGAAGCTGCTAAATCCTCACCAGTAAAAATCCAGAGAAATACAATTCAGGATCATGGGAACAAAATAAATAAATAAATAAATAAATACATCATTGAAAGAACTATTATGATCTAACTATCTGCAATTGAACAAGACAGACACAGACTTCAGAGAGTAATTAGGACTGCAGAAAAAACAATTACTACCAACCTGCCTTCCATTGACGACCTGTATACTCGGGGGTGGGATTCAAATTTTTTAACAACCGGTTCTGTGGGCATGGCTTAGTTGGTGGGTGTGGCTTGGTGGTCATGTGACTGGGTGGGTGTGGCCAACTCAATATCACTCACATCAAGGGGTGCTTCTCCTCGCCTGGCTTCTCGTGACTGTGGGGATGCTGCAATGGTCATAAGTGTGAAAAATGATCAAAGTCACTTTTTTCAGTGCCACTGAAACTTTGAATAGTCACTAAATGAACTGTTGTAAGTTAAGGATTACTCGTACAAAAATACAAAAAGCTGCTTTGCTTGCAAAAAGCTGCCTTAAATACCAATCATTAAATTAAAAATACCTGTAAGATGGAGTTACAAATCAGGCAGGGTGCCAGAGGACCTTGAGGAATGAAAATAGTTAAAATGCAATGATAACTATCAGCAGCCAACTCTTTCTCATAAAGTGAAACCCAGATCTTTAAGCTCTCCAGAAAGAGCATACCCAGGAAAAGCAATCCTTAGAACCATTTGCACCACTTAAAGACACCAGCTGGTCTCCCTCACCTCATAAGATATCCTAAGGAAATCATCCAGATTTAAGGAAAGTTCACATGCCCCCCAGAAAGGCAGTAAAAATATCAGTGCCAAGCTTGCATCCTGCCTCTTGGAAGTACACCCAAAAAGGACAGTGCCAGATACCACTAAAGCAGTGAAGGAAGACCCCCTCCTCAAATTGAAAAAGAAACCCTGAGGCAAGAAAAAATTCAATACAATACAAGTAATTAAATCACTAACAGTAGCTATTGCTTGTTAAACCAATTACCAGAACAAATAGACACAGGAACTAGCCAAATTTCTCAACCCAGTTTATTTTCAGGAACAGAGATTATCCCATCAATAAATACAGGATTAAATGTCACCAAGGACAGAATTAAACTTCACCCAAAACCAGTTTTAGACCAAAACTTAGAAAGGGTTTATAAATTCATGTTTGAAATGTCAATCTTTCTGGTGAGCCAAGAAGTCTTGCTGAATGTCACACATCTTGGTTCCTTGTCATTAAAAGCTCCTTTTCGGTTATTCAATTATTTCTTCAAAGCACTGATTGTTGCATGTGGCTGGAAGTATTTCTCGGGGAGTATTTCCTCCCAACAGCAGTGTAAAAAGCTTAAAATAACACTTCCCCTTTAAGAAAGTTAAAAAAAAAACTCCTTCAGAGACAGTAAATCTAGGCATACTGCCAAGACTGTAATAAGGGTGGAAAAAACAAAAGGAGATTTCTTCTAACTACCGGTTCTCTGAACTGCTTAGAAAGTTAATAAGGGGTTCTATAGAACCAGTCAGAACCAGTAGAATCCCATCCCTGTTTACTGTACGAGTCAAAAAGAGGGCTATGAAAATATTTACAGATCCCTCACAATCTGAACATAAACTGTTTCAGCTCCTACCCTCAAAATGATGCTATAGAGCACTGCACACCAGAACATCTAGACACAAGGACAGTTTTTTCCCGAAAGCCATCACTCTGCTAAACAAATAATTCCCTCAACACTGTCCAACTATTTATAAAGTCTGCATTACTCTTACTATTAATCTTCTCATCATTCCTTATCACCCATCCCCTCCCACTTGTGACTGTATGATTGTAACTTTGTTGCTTGTATCCTTATAATTTATACTGACTGTTTCCTAATATGATTCGATTGCTTATTGTACCCTATAACTATTATTAATTGTTGTGCCTTATGATTCTTGACTCTTGATGAATATACCTTTTCTTTTATGTACACTGAGAGCATTTGCACCAAGACAAATTCCTCATGTGTCCAATCACACTTGGCCAATAAAGAATTCTATTCTAACTATATTAGAGAAGATGCATCTAAGTAGGTTTACTAATATGCCCTCATTAGGTAGATTGGTGATCTTACTTGCAAGTTGCTGATGGTAAATGTCAGGAAATTAAGGGCACCTTTGTTTATGATTAGGCCATGGATAAGCAGGCTGATCAATGCTTATTGACCTTATCTGACACAGAAAAACTAAGCAAGTTTAGGGTTAGGGTTAGTTTTAATATGAGGAACCAATAAGAAGTCTGAGAGTTGTAGACTAGGACATTCAAAAAAGCACTTCCAGAGTTAGCATAACAGACTGCTCTCCTCCTATAACCAAATAGTCACTTAGAATCAAGTTAGATTATTCACAATTATGGAACACTGACCTCCCATTAGATGTAATGAAGTAGGGGGAACAGGATGGCAATAAATTGGAAAACAAGGGGAACGGAAAGTCTTGCCTGGACTTTTAAGAAGTTTGACAAGGGGAAAGAATCTAGTCTTTCACAATACCTGTTTCTTAAGTTATGCTTTGGGAAATAAGTGCTAGCTCCCTCTTCAACCAGACAGAGAAGGAGCTTAAAGAAAATCCTAGAAGCAGCTAAATCTGCTGCATTTGTTCAGAGTTGAGCCACTTTTAGGCTGCTCATAGGGACAGCATGAAGCTCTTATAAGCTGCTAGGAATTTTCACGAGCAAAGCAGGGAATGGAAGAGCTTATAAGAGCAATAAATAAATGAATGAATACATATCTATGAACACTGAAATATTGTATATCCATTGCTGAACTACTTTTAGAGCTCTTCCTATATTATTATCTCCAAACAACTTCGAGGGCCAGAAAACAACATCTGAAAGTTAAGCCATAATATCAAGGGGCCCAGAAACAAAGACATATATGCTTACAGACAGAGAGAGAGAGAGAGAGAGACAGAGACAGAGACAGAGAGAGACAGAGAGAGAGACAGACAGATAGACAGACAGAGACAGAGATAGAGACAGAGAGAGACAGAGACAGAAACAAAGACAGAGAGAGACAGAGAGAGAGAACAGAGAGACAGAGAGACAGAACAGAGAGAGACAGAGATAGAGATAGAGACAGAGAGAGACAGAGACAAAGACAGAAACAAAGACAGAGACAGACAGAGAGACAGAGACAGAGAGAGACAAAGAGAGACACAGAGAGAGAGACACACACAGAGAGAAACAGAGACAGAGACAGAGAGAGAGAGAGAGAAGACAGAGACAGAGAGAGAGAAAGAGAGAGACAGAGAAACAGAACAGAGAGACAGAGAGAGACAGAGATAGAGATAGAGACAGAGACAAAGACAGAAACAAAGACAGAGACAGACAGTGAGACAGAGACAGAGAGAGACAAAGAGAGAGAGACACAGAGAGAGAGACACACACACAGAGAAACAGAGACAGAGACAAAAAGAGAGAGAGAGACAGAGAGAGAGAGAAACAGAGACAGAGAGAGAGAAAGAGAGACAGAGAGAGACAGAAACAAAGACAGAGACAAACAGAGAGACAGAGAGACAAAGAGAGACACATACACACAGAGAGAGACACACACAGAGAGAAACAGAGAGAGACAGACAGAAAGAGACAGAGAGAGAGAGAGAGAGAGAGAGAGAAAGAGAGAGAGAGAGAGAGAGAGAGAGAGACAGAGAGAGAGACAGAGAGAGAGAAAGAGACAGAGAGACAGAGACACAGAGAGACAGAGAGACAGAGACATAAACACACACCTGTAGAGAGTTTACTATGACTTTTTCTGAAGCAGGATGTGATTTTTAACCAGATAATGAAATATAGTTCATTTAATGAATGTTCAAATCTACAGCAGCACTGAAAAAAGGGACTTATGACCATTTTTTACACTTATGACTGTTGCAGCTTCCTCATAGTCATGTGATCAGAATTCAGAAGCTTGGCAACTGGCCTGCATTTATAACGGTTGCATGTGATCACCTTTTGCAACCTTCTGACAAGCAAAGTCAATGAGGAAGCCAGATTCATTTAACAACCATGTTACTTACAACTACAGTGATTCACTCAACAACTGTGCCAAGAAAGTTCGTAAAATGGGATAACATTCACTTAACAGATGTCTCACTTAGAAACAGAAATATTGGGCTCAAATATGGTCATAAGCTGAGGACTACCTGTATATATTTCAAAGATAAACGTAATATTAGCAAGAAATTCAATGGATCCTGGTAGGTTGGATCAGGATGTCTAATTTCTCTCAATGAACATGATCTGATTTGGAATGTTGTTGAATTTAAAAGAGATGAAAAACGAGCACATATAAATACTTTCTCTGATTTTTGGGGGTAGTGGCTGATATTTGGGGTAGTGGCCCTTTAATTACAGTTCACTGCCCAAATTAGAAATTACACATTATCTTCCCTGTGTTACATTCAGTTAACCCTATCTATTTGTAGTGTGACAGTAGATGAGTTGTACATAACACATTACTCTCCCAATTCTCTGAAAATCAAGAAGGCACATCACATTTCAGATTTAAACAACTCCCTCTCTCAGATGCAAGACACAAAAAGTATTATTTAATCTAAATCCAAACCTGAGTATTTGCTTTTAACCTCAGGCATAACCAGGCTTATGGCTTGAAATTTTTAGCCATTACCGTGACTTCATCTTTGTCGAAAATGAAAGATTGGTTTTGTGACCAGGATGGCAGGTTGCAGGCTTTGGAATATCTTATATAGCGCTGGTTAAACATTATGGGAGAGAATAGATTGGAAGAGTCAGCTTATTTTATTATATGAAAGTATGGGTGTTCTCTTAGGCAATAGGAAAGAGCAATTTTGGGTAATAGTGAATCATTCATCTTATAAACATAATTTCTTTAGAGCAGGGTTTTTAGGAATTGCTGATCTGGGTTAACTTTCAGATAGTATTGATAGGCCCTATTATTTTTGCTTACTAAAGTAGATTACTTGGAAATAATAGTGGTAACTTGTCCAAGTCTCAGATTTAAAAAAATAGAGAGAGAAATGGTTAAAGCAAAGGTGTTGTTATAAACATTCAGTCCAACTTTTAACTAATTAATTAATCAATTAAACTTTAATTCCCAGAAGGCTGAATAGCAACACCCACATAAATGGAAATAAGCACAGCTTTCTTTCTTTCTTGTGCTATGTACTTGTATGCTAGCTGTGTTTGTCAATTCTTGTTATATCCATTTCACACACTGTATATGATAAAAACACTTTACATGGAATTCTGAACACTGTAATGTGTGAACCAGCCTCTTGGATCACCTTGAAGTTTGGAATTCTCTGCTTCTACAAAAGCATCCTTGAAGAATTAGGATATGATACCAACTAAACCACAGTTCCCAACTTGCAAAAACAATTGAACCCAAAATTTCTGTTGCTAAGTAAGACTGTTGTTAAGTGAGTTTGCCCCATTTCATGAACTTTCTTGCCCAGTTGTTAAGTGAATCACTGCAGTTGTTAAGTTAGTAACAAATATGACCTGGTTGCCAAGAATCCAAATTATGATCACATTACCATGGGAATGCTGTAATGGTTGTAAGCGTGAAAACCCGTCATAAATCACTTTTTTTCAGTGCCCTTGTAGCTTCAAATGGTCACTAAACAAAGTGTTGTAAGTCAAGGACTACCTATATAAGAAAATGTTTTGCTGCAACCACGTGATTTAATGAAATTCTTCATAAGTGACTAAATTCAAATGGTCATTAAATGAATGATTGTAAGTCAAAGACTACCTGTAATCATTTTCACCTGAAGGAACTGAGGCACCATTTATTACTCTGTCTTATGCAGCAAAATGTCTCAAGCCACCTTTAGTATCCAAGGAAGGATTCCTGGATACTCTAAAAATAGATTCCTACATAGCATGATTCGTCTGGCTTATAGATACATAGCTTGGGAGTACATAGCCTAACATAAGATTTGTCTTTTGTTATTTCTCTTTTCAATTTTCTAAATTCAATATGGCTTTTGGAACCAGTTTGGGAAGATACTATCTGTAGTCCACGATTTACAATGGTTCATTTAGTGACTGTTCAAACTTAGAACGGCAATGAAAAAAAAATTACTGATGACCAATTTTCACACTTACAACTGCTGTATATTCTCAAGGTTGCCGTCAGGGCTCCAACAAATCCACCCTCATTCAAAACAAAAGTCTCTAGCTGCATCTCAGGTAAAAGTAAATTGGTTTATTAGAAATTGCCATGTTGGTGCGTGGCTGGGTACAGCCAATACTAAATTACATCATACATTTCCCCCTTGACCTTGGTCTTCCCCCCACCCCCTGGATGTGACTTCTCCAATGGGACACATCCATCTCTAAGAGTCATCCATCATGCTCTCCAATCACCTTCTTACGCTCCAACAACTTTGGGCTGTCAGGGTGATTATCTAGGCATTTAAGGAATGCCTTGTTTTCCCCTCACTCCCTTTTTCTGGCAGCTAAAAAGACCAAAGGAGTATCTTTTTAGTTGACAGTCAGCTGATCAAAATTTAGACAGGTGGCAACGGGTTCATATTTATGACGATTGCAGTATCCCAAGGTCATGTGATCAGTTTTTGCAACCTTCTGACAAGTAAAGTCACGGGGAAGCCAGATTCACTGGAAAACCAAGTTACTAACGTAACAAGTTTGGGGAGAAAGGTCATAAAGTGGGGCAACAGTCACTTAACAAATACTTACATTTTAGGCTCAGTTGTGGTCGTAGGTCAAGGACGACCTGTATAAACGTGGATTTTATTGATTAGGCTTTTCTCTTTCTGGGTAAAGCACATCACACGAAGTAAGGAGTAGTAAGCCAAAGAAATGACAGGAAGTCAAAAAAGGAAATCTAAGTTTTTTAAAAAAAACATTTATTCCATTCATCTCTTTCCAATATTTTCATCTGCTAAACTTTTCATACAACAATTCAAAGGTGGTACTGACCAGTAGGTTCTGACCAGTTCTGGAGAACCAGTAGCGGAAATTTTGAGCATTTTGGAGAACCGGCAAATACCACCTCTGACCTCCTTCCCCCGCCAGGCCCACCAAGCCACGCCCACACAACCAGTAGTAAAAAAAAATTGAATCCCACCACTGCAACAGTTTATACTGTTTTATTTTACTGTTTGACCTGTTCACCTCTTTCTTTCGAACTCTCATCAGAAACTTTCAACCACAACTTTTTCAAGTCCCTCATTCTCAACCTATCCACTTTTCCTTTTCACTGAGATGGTCTATAAATGCTGTTTAGGTATAGATGTTCCAATCCAATCCTTATTTATTTCTTCCCATATAGTCAAATCACCTTCATGTGCTCTTTTTAATTGGCAGTCATAACCTTGCATTCTCTACAAAGCTTCAGCAACCTGTGAGTGATCAAAACGATTTCTCCCAGGACTTGAAAACCTAGTGGTTGGGGTCCCTGCTGGATCGTGTGTGGGTGTAGTTAGCAATAGCACTTAGCACTTAGATTTAGATACCACTTCACAGTGCTTTACAGCCCCCCTCTAAGCAGTTTTACAGAGTCAGCATATTGTCCCCAGCAGTCTGGGTCCTCATTTTATCCACCTCAGAAGGATGGAAGGCTGAGTCCACCTGGAGCCTGGTGGCATTTGAACAGCCATATTGCAGCCAGCCAGCAGTCAACAGAAGTAGCCTGCAGTACTGCACTCTAACCATTGCACCACCTAAGCTCTGTTAACCAGATTGGTTATTGGGTTCTTTTGTTTATTTCCTCCCATAATTATTGTATTCTTTTGTATTCATTGGTTTTATTCACTGGTGGGATCCAAATTTTTTTTACTATAGGCTCTGTGGGCGTGGCTTGGTGGGTGTGGCAGGGGAAGGATACTGTAAAATCTCCAGTCAGAGGTGGGATTTGCCAGTTCTCCGAACTACTCAGAATTTCCACTACCGGTTCTCCAGAACTGGTCAGAACCTGCTGAATACCATCTCTGGTTTTATTGTACACTGTCTGGAGTTGGTTTGGAATAGAGTTGTGTCTACTTAGTTAATTTAAACTAAAACAGGTGTTTCAAACACAAGGTATGGTCAGATCTGGCCTGCGGGGTTGTCCTGGAAAATGTAAGGGGTCACGTCTTTTTGGCCCATTCTACCCAATGCAAAGAGGAAACATCAGGCCAGCATGGCTTCATCCCAGTTTACCCAATGCAAAGAGGAAATATGCCAGCAGTTTTGGGAGAGGCGTCAAGCTGGCCATGCCCACCCAGTCAGCCATGTCCAGTGAGTAGCATCAGGCTGGCCACACCCACCCATTCGGCCATGGTCGCCCAGCCCCCCCGAGGTCGACCACGGCCCTCACTGTGGCCCTCAATGAAATTGAGTTTGACACCCCGGATCTAAAAGATCTGTATTGTGAGAACCCAAATGTGTTGCAGAGATGCAACATTTTTTTAAAAAAAAATCGTAGCTTTATTCCAATTTCAGGGACAGTCTGAATAACAGTGAAATCTGCAAGCAAACCTGATGCTGAGTCAGATCCTGATCTTACAAATAGCACATGAACAAGCTCAGCAGCAAATAAATTGCTGCCCTTTACCAAAAAAAAAAAGGCTGCGAAGCCAAGCATTATTCTCTTTTGTGTTTGCTCTACATTTGCTCATTACCATTTATTCTTCTCCCTATCTGTTCTCATTTTACTGCACATACAATTCTTAAATAACCTATTCAATTTATTTTTATTTATCTCCCAACATAGCTGCTGTCTTCCGAATAATAAAGTAAATCAGAGGACCATGGCCATTTTTACTGATTTCAGTGTTCATCCCTGACAACAGGCCATGTACCCTACATTAACTACACCTTTATACTGGCATTTCCGCATTTTTAAATCATCTCCATCCATTTTTTCCTCTTTTGTAATTTTACCAAGGTTAAAAAAAACCCTCATATGCTTGCTCTAATTTTCCACAATTCGATATATAACTTGAAATTGATCTTTCTGTTTTTCTTGCCAAATGCTCTTACCATGCTCTTCAATGCATTACTTTTCAGATCAATACTCTTCATTGCATCATGCAATCTATCTAATATTTGTTGCAAATCATTTAGGTTCTCAGCCAGGAACATAGCATTGGCTGCATACTTACAGTGTGTACGTGTACACACAGACACGCAGTCATATCTCCAATCAATACACCAAAAATTATACCATAAGCATTCCCTATATAACATGTGTTCACAAACACATTAAGTAACCAAGGAGATATTACACATCCTTTGTCTTGCTCTCTGCTCAATATCGAACCATTAAACATATCATTTATTCTCTCTCATGCTTTAATCCCACCAAGCATTGCTTTTATTGCATTCAGCAACCAACGTTCATATTTGCAGAAAACATTCCATAACTCAAGCTTTTTCACTTTATCTCTTTAAATTAACAGCAACAGCAGCAAATGAAAACAATTCTTCAATTCAGACATGAATAGACAACCTGCTAAAGAACAACAGTCTGGCCTGTACATTCCCTGCCTTGCAGATGCTTTTTAGTACTTTCTATATTTTCTCATGCATTTTAAATCATAATTCTCCCATATTTCTTCCCCAGGAACAAGCTAGTTTTCGCACTGTAGAGACTTAGTACCCACCCCTCTCCTAGAAGAATAAAATATTTTCAGAAATATTAAAAATGCAGGATAAATATTTCCCCTAAAAAAGAAATAAAAAATTTAAGGGATACAGAAACTCAGAGCCCCAGCTCCCTGCCCCCAAGCAACTACTAAATTGAGGCCAGCTTTTAGAAATGCAGATTTGGTAATCCATTATTCCCTGCAGCAAGGTCTGAACAAAGGTAGAATTAGCCCTTGGCCACAATAGTAATTGCCCAACAAGCCTCTTCATTGCATCAGCCAAACTTCAACCAAGCTTAGCTCAGATAAACTCCTAGGATTTGCACATGGCACCATGGGAGTCATGACAACAGACAATAGAATACATGTTTTTGCACAGGAACAGGAAGCTCAAGTGTAAAGTTCAAGAGAAGGTATAAAAGCCATCCACTCTCAACTCCATGTGGTCAGCTACCCAGAATCACATGTGCTTGGTGGTTCTGCTTCATCAATAAATGGAACCTTTTTCCAATCAAACCTCCAGCCTCCATTTTGCCTCCAGTGCCTTTCTCCTGGCTTGGAACTGAACCCATTGGATCTTTCTTCCAACAGCACTTATTCAGTACCTTTCCCTTTGCAAGGGGACATAGCATTCTTTCATTGTCTGGTACTAGTTTGCAGCATGCATTACCTAAATCAAAGAATGGCTCCATAAGCAATCAGTTTTTAGCATTTAACTGTCTGTACCTGCAATTTACCATTGCCTGCAGTCCTTGTCAGATATAACACCAACTCCTTGTCCTCATTTTTTTTCCCTTAGAAATAACATTTATAGCATTCATTTCAATCCTTCCCTCTGACATATCACTATAATTGTAAATTGTTTCTCAATATACACATTAGACAGTATATTTCTCTTGTCCCCATTTTTTACAGCAATCATTCTTTTGTATGCATTTTTCTCTTGTGTAGCCTCTTTTATTTCTTCATTCCTTTAAGCATTCTTTTTCATACTTCCCATTAGTGTAACTCTGCTCTCTTCTTCAGCATTTTCGAATACAAATTATTTTCACTTTGTTCTAAGCAGCCTCCACATCCTCTTTTCTTTTGGCTACAATTTATACATTATGTTGGGAATTTAACCTATTTCCTCTCTCTCTCTCTCTCTCTCGCGGACACGTGTCTTCTCTTATTGCAATTGTTTTATTTCATCTCCAGTTTCCCACACTTCTTCCCTTTTCTTCCCTTTTTTAGGATTCATACTTGATACTATCAAAATATGATCTGTTCTACTTCCAGGGTATCTCACCATCCTTCTAGGCTTTCATAATTAATTAAATCAATTATTCATTCCTTTGGCATGTTTATGCACAGAAACACGACAAAACTACATATTCAGAACAAACCTTTTTTGCGGTACTAAAAAAAACCAAACCCTACAATTCTTATTCATTTTTGGCTCTCTAAATGGCCAAATCACTTTTCCTATACAATCTCATCCCATTTGTTCATGTCAAGCACTGTAACATTTGTCCCAAATGTTGTACAATTTTCTCCAAAATTCACCCCTGGTTCTTCTAAAATTACCATTCACGGAGACTTAACATATAATTACTGACAATGTTTGAATTCCTAATTCCACATGCACTCACAACAATCTAGATGGCAACATATTCATACTTTCTGATATATTTTAGCCCTTTTGTTTATAATTAAATCTTCAGCTTTACTTCCCTGCATGTATTTATCAACGTAATGTGTTTCAAAAAAAGAAAAAAGAAAAAGATAGGTCACTAGCCTTACATATATTATACTATATGAAGTATTTTCTGCTAAAGTAAAGTAAATTGTAAATCCCATTCAGTGTTAATATACTGTCCAGTATGCCACAAGCATAACCAAGCCAATTGTTTCCAAAAACAATTATGTTATTCTATGTTTTCTAAGACTTATTGATTTATTAATTCACTCACTGATTCTTGTATTCAAGTTTATAGCCACCCATCTGAACAACTGACTTTCTTGCAAACCAACATAAAGATGTGATACATCATGTGACGATGCTGTGGTGATGTAGGTTTGACACCCCTGGTCTAGGAAGTACTTGCAGTATACTAACTTTAGAATAGAATATTCCTAGTATTGCTTTATTTATGTTAACTAGATTCCTTTGCAGAATAAAATCATTAGAAAAAAAGTACAGTGTCCTGAGCTTAAAGAATTTGGGCTGGACATCAGAAAGGAGATAAAATTAAACTTACATTTACAGCGTATTACATAGCAATCAAGTTGGACTTTGCCAGAAAGTTGATAAAGTTAATCAAGATAGTTGCCAGTGGAAAATAAATTTTGCCTGCTCTGAGACCTGCAAATCAGTTCATTCTAAATATACATGTTACCTCTAATCATAACTGATGAAGTAAACTAGAAGTTGAGAAACGTGAGCCAATATCTATTGGACCAAAATCTTAAGTCTCAAAAAACTGTTCACCAGAAACAAATATATATTGTTAAACCAAGTATGACTAAAAGTTTATGTTATATTTCTTATCATGTTATGACTCATTCTTCTAATAGTTTGTTGGTATTGTAAGTCATATAGTCAATATTACAGTATAATATAAATAAACCTCACATTTAAATATAGATTCCTTGCTCATTTGTGAAATCTTTGGCATAACCTTGCTGAAATGTCCATATAATCTACATAGAAGACACTCATAATTTACAGTGGATATAAAAAGTCTATACATCCCTTGAGACGTAAAAAAAAAATCACACCAAGATAAATCACTTCAGAATTTTTTTCTTTTAATATAATATAGAATGCATACAATTCAATTTAAAAATGAAATATTTTAGGGAGGAAAAAGAAAATGCATGCAATAATATAGTTGCATAAGTGTACACACTCTTATAATTAGAGATGTGGTTGGTTCAATCACATTCAAACATATGTTAAACAGTAGTCAGTACATACCTGCCATTAATTAAAGTGACGATGATCAAGCCCATAAAAAATTCAACTGGTCTCATAAGACTTTTTTTGATATTTACTCAATTGCCTCTTACAACAAAAGCCATGGTCTGCAAAGAGCTTACAAAGCATCAAAAGATTTCATGGTTGGAAGGTATCAGTCAGGAGAAGGATACAAAAACATTTCCAAGTCATTGGATATTTTATTTATTTATTTATTTGTTTGTTTGATTTGATTTGATTTGTCAATTGCTTACAAAATAATACACTGCTCAAAAGAAATAAAGGGAACACAAAAATAAGACATCCTAGATTTGAATGAATGAAATATTCTTACTAAATACTTTGTTCATTACATAGTTGAATGTGCTGACAACAAAATGACACAAAAATTATCAATGGAAATCAAATTTAGCAACCCATGGAGGTCTGGATGTGGAGGTACACTCAAAATTAAAGTGGAAAAAAACACTACAGGCAGTTCCAACTTTGATGTAATGTCCTTAAAACAAGTCAAAATGAGGCTCAGTAGTGTGTGCGGCCTCCACGTGCCTGTATGACCTCCCTACAACACCTGGGCATGCTCCTGATGAGGTGACGGATGGTCTCCTGAGGGATCTCCTCCCACACCTGGACTAAAGCATCCCCCAACTCCTGGACAGTCTGTGGTGCAAGGTGGCGTTGGTGGATGGAGCAAGACATGTCCCAGATGAGCTCAGTTGGATTCAGGTCTGGGGAACAGGCGGTCCAGCCCATAGCATCAATGCCTTCATCTTGCAAGAACTGCTGACACACTCCAACCACATGAGGTCGAGCATTATCGTGCATTAGGAGGAAGCCAGGGCCAACCGCACCAGCATATGGTCTCACAAGGGGTCTGAGGATCTCATCTGGGTACCTAATGGCAGTCAGGCTACCTCTAGCGAGTACATGGAGAGCTGTGCGGGCCCCTAAAGAAATGCCACCCTATACCATTACTGACCCACTGCCAAACGGGTCATGCTGGAGGCTGTTGCAGGCAGCAGAATGTTCTCCACGGTGTCTCCAGACCCTGTGATGTCTGTCACATGTGCTCAGTGTGAACCTGCTTTCATCTGTGAACAGCACAGGGCATCAGTGGTGAATTTGCCAATCTTGGTGTTCTCTGGCAAATGCCAAACACCCTGCACGGTGTTGGGCTGTAAGCACAACCCCCACCTGTGGACATCGGGCCCTCATACCACTCTCATAGAGTCTGTTTCTGACTGTTTGAGCAGCCACATGCACATTTGTGGCCTGCTGGAGGTCATTTTGCAGAGCTCTGGCAGTGTTCCTCCTGTCCCTCCTTGCACAAAGGCAGAGGTAGCGGTCCTGATGCTGGGTTGTTGCCCTCCTACGGCCTCCTCCATGTCTCTTGATGTACTGGCCTGTCTCCTGGTAGCGCCTCCATGCTCTGGACACTATGCTGACAGACACAGCAAACCTTCTTGCCACAGCTCGCATAGATGTGCCATCCTGATGAGCTGCACTACCTGAGCCACCTGTGTGGGTTGTAGACTCTGTCTCATGCTACCACTAGAGTGAAAGCACTGCCAGCATTCAAAAGTGACGAAACCATCAGCCAGAAAGCATAGGAACTGAGAAGTGGTATGTGGTCACCACCTCCAGAACCACTCCTTTATTGGGGATGTCTTGCTAACTGCCTATGCTTTCCAACTGTTGTCTATTCCATTTGCACAACAGCATGTGAAATTGATTGTCAATCAGTGTTGCTCCCTAATTGGACAGTTTGATTTCACAGAAGTGTGATTGATTTGGAGTTACATTGTGCTGTTTTAGTGTTCCCTTTATATTTTTGAGAAGTGTAATTATA
Organism: Pseudonaja textilis; assembly: GCF_049901715.1. Classification (NCBI taxonomy): domain Eukaryota; kingdom Metazoa; phylum Chordata; class Lepidosauria; order Squamata; family Elapidae; genus Pseudonaja; species Pseudonaja textilis. The sequence continues at coordinate 140,704,438 of NC_141990.1, forward strand.
AGTATAAACATGTGTAAGAATACAGAAAATAGGTATGATTAAATGGGAACAATAAGACAGGTATGGGAGGCACAATGGTGCACTTATGCACCCCCCTTACAGTCCTCTTAGGAATGGGGTGAGGTCAATAGTGGATAGTTTGAGGCTAAAGGAGTGGGAGTTAGAGGAGGTAACAACAGAGTCAGGTAGGGCATTCCAGGCCTTGACCACTCTGTTGCTGAAGTCGTACTTTGTGCAATCAAGTTTGGAGCAGTTAACATTGAGTTTGTATCTGTTATATGCTCTTGTATTGTTGCAGTTGAAGCTGAAGTAGTCATTGACTGGTAGGACATTGTAGCAGATAATTTTATATACTATGCTTAACTCCAACCGTAGGTGGCATAGTTCAAGATTGTCCAAGCCCGTGCTCTTCCCTCTATCTTATCACGTAGCAGTGTCCTTGAAAAGGGTTCACAGATCTTTCTTTCTCAGCCTTCTCAGCTTCGTCTATAACATTTTCGAGCCTCTAGTTTGCAGTGTTACAAAGTTTCTTTGCTCTCACTTTCTCCCTCCTTTCCCAAGCAAAACGTAATGAAAGTTTAAAAAAAGGAAATCAATCTATCTATCTATCTATCTATCTATCTATCTATCTATCTATCTATCTATCTATCTAAAAGATAACTAAAGGGAGCCTCTAACCTAAAATATTGCAAGATCAAAAAGGAGAAGAAAAAGTAGATATAAATAAGAAGAAAAAAACCAGTCCAGTTAGCAAATGCAAAATTGTGTATAGAAGTCCAGCAAAAAAAAAAAAAAAGCAAAGCCTTACTTTGACACTTCCGTTTAAAATAGCCGCTTATTCACTTCTGTCAAAACTTTTACAGATTCTTTCTTTTCTCTAGGGTGTCCTTTTAAATCTTAGAATAAAAAAATAAAAGTTTTCACCAAACCGGCACACTTTCTCTTTCTACTCTCTTCCGTATTGGAGCTGTCCCAACTTCAGCAGCTTTAATGGCAACAAAGAAAAGAAGGAAATTATCTGAGATTTTTATGGGAAATTATATAAGCAAGGGAATATCGATGAGGAAAGAGTTAAGCAGTATTTACAGAATGCTGATTTACCCAAGATACCTAAAGAGACTGAAAAAATGCTAGAAAGCAATATAACAATGATGGAGTTAACTGAAGCACTTAAGAAGCAAAATAATGGAAAAGCACCAGGCCCAGATGGACTTCCGGCAGAATTTTATAAAACATTACAAGAAGTGTTGAATCTTCCATTGCTAGAAGTTATGAATGAAGTTATGTTAAAGAAGAAGATACGCCAATCATGGTCAGAAGCCTATATTACACTCATTCCAAAAGAAGAGACTGATCCATTGCAGATTAAGAACTATAGACCTATTTCCCTATTAAATGCAGACTATAAATTTTTTGCTTCAATATTGGCAGAAAGACTAAAAAAATATCTAAATAACTTTATCCATTCTGATCAAAATGGATTTCTGCCAAAGAGACAAATCAAGGATAATATGAGAGTAATTTTGGATACCTTGGAATACTATGAGGCACACCCTGAAAAGCAAACGGCTTTGATATTTCTGGATGCACAAAAGGCATTTGATAATGTTAACTGGCGATTCATGTTGTTATCGTTGGAACAGATGGGGTTTGCCAGAAAATTTATTCAAGCAATAGAAGCCATATACTACAAGCAAACGGCAAAGGTAATGATAGAGGGAGAATTGACAGACTCTATTAATATAAGAAAAGGAACAAGACAAGGGTGCCCACTATCACCTTTGCTATTTGTGTTAACTTTGGAAGTGTTAAATAGAAATATAGAGACGAAAAGAGTATAAGAGGAATGAAAATTAAAAAGGAAGAATTTAAATTGCAAGCCTTTGCGGACGATTTGGTTTTTATCTTAGAAGACCCTTTAGAAACAGCACCAAAATTGCTGGAAAAGATAGAGGCATATGGCAAGGTGGCTGGCTTGAAAATTAATAAAGATAAGACAAAGATTTTGACAAAGAATATATTATCAAGACAAAAGGAAGAATTGGCAGATCTATTGAAAATTCAAGTCACAAATAAGATTAAGTATTTGGGATACATCTCACAGCAAGATCTAGTACATTAAAAGAAAACAATTATATTAAACTTAAGCAGCAGATAGCTCTTGACTTGGTGAAATGGGAAAATCTACAACTGTCATTAATAGGGAGAATTTCAACAATCAAGATGAATATATTACCCAGAATTTTATATTTGTTTCAAACAATTCCAATTAGGCTTGGAAAAGACTATTTTGAAGATTTAAATAAAATTGTGTTGAAATATATATGGCAAAGTAAGAAAGCGAGAATAAAATTGAAACTTTTGCAAGATGCTAGAATTAGAGGAGGATTTGGTTTGCCTAATTGGGAGTTGTATTACCAAGCTACAAATTTGATGTGGGTCAAGGAATGGATAACATTAAGATTAGATTGTTAACATTAGAAGGACATGATTTGTTGTTGGGGTGGCATGCTTTTTTATGGTACAAGGGGACTAAAACACAGGAATATTTTAGAAGACACCATATATGGGAGTCTTTGTGGTTAAATTGGGAGAAGACTGAAAGACAATGTTATTTGAAAATTCCAGTCTGGTTATCGACTATAGAAGCATTTTCTTATCCTATAATATACAAGAAGGAACAAACAGTTAGATATGGGGAAATACTGAATGAAAAGGGTGAACTTAAATCAATGCAAAATCTAGAGGAACAAGGTATAAAGATGAATTGGTTTTCATATGCGCAAATACATTCAAAGTATGATAAAGATCTCAAAACAGAAGGATTCTATGACAAATTGACTGATTTAGATAAGATTTTGACAGGTACTGATGAAAAGGTGATTAAAAAATTGTATGGATATTTATTAGAAACTAAACTAGAAGAAGAACAAGTTAAAGAAACTATGATTGCTTGGGGCAAGAATTTTGGATATGGGATTGATTTAGAGAAATGGCAAAAATTGTGGTCTCAAAATTATAAAATGACAATGTCAACAGCATATAAAGAAAATTTGTATAAAATGTTTTACAGGTGACACTTTCCCCCAACAAGAATAGCAAGAATGTTCAAGAATAAATCTGAAAAATGTTGGAAATGTCATCAGATACCTGGCTCATATTACCATATGTGGTGGACTTGTGCGGATGCTAGAATATACTGGACTAGAATCCAGATGTGGTTGGAAAAAATGACAAAAACACATATAGATTTGAAACCAGAGATATTTTTATTGGGAATTTTACCTGATACATATAGCAAAGATTTGAAATACCTGATTGTAAATGTATTAACAGCGGCTAGGATTGTATTTGCTAAAAACTGGAAAAATGAGAAAATACCATTGCAGGAGGAAATCATTAAGAAAATATTGGAATGTGCTGAAATGAGTAGATTGACATTTGAAATTAGAGAGCAAGAGGATAAACAATTCTATAAAATTTGGGACCTTTTTTATCAATGGTTAGATAATAAAATACAATAATGAAATACGTAGAATCTTAGAAAATAATAAATATATAAAGATGTATTTTTCTTTCTTTTTTACTATATCTATAAAAAATTCTTAGGATAAATTTGGGATTATATGAATTGTTACAAAATGATACTAAGTAAATTATAGTTATCTCACAAAATATGAATGAATAAAATTATTGTCAAATGATTGAATAATGATGATACTAGGGTATTTAATTTCTGATTGGGAATATGAGTTATTATACAATGCAACTGTCATTGATGACTATGAAATGGATGCACAAAAAATTTGTAAACCAACCGACACACTGCTTTTATACTCATGGAAGAAAGGTTGATGTTTTTATGTTTTGTCTGTTTATGTTTGTTTATAAAAAAATCAATTAAAAAAAAAACGATTGTCCAAGCCCAAAATTTCAAGTCTGGTGACATAGGGTATTCTGTTGCGAGGAGAGGAGTGTAGTACTCTTCTCGTGAAATACTTCTGGACTTGCTCAATTGTATTAATGTCTGATATATAGTGCGTATTCCAGACAGATGAGCTGTATTCGAGTATTGGTCTAGCAAAGGTTTTGTATGCCCTAGTTAGCAATTCAATATACCACGGAACACAGTGAAGGCAGTCATCAACAAATGGAGAAAATATGGCACAACAATGATACTACCAAGAACTGGTCGTCTCTCCAAAATTGATGAAAAAAACAAGAAGAAAACAGGTCCAGAGCTTGACAAGAGACTTACAGCAACATTGTGAAGGAGCTGCAGATATTTCTGGCACATACTGCTTCTGTACTCATGGGACGACAATTTCTTGTATTCTTTATGTCTAGGCTGAGGAAGCCTTTTTACTTTTTAACAAAGAAAAATATCCAAGTCCAGCTACGTTTGCAAAAATCTACATCAGATCTGACAAGATGTCTTATAGTCTGATGAGACCAAGGTTGAACTTTATGGCTATAATTCCAAAAAGTTGGAGCAAAAACAACACCAAAGTATACCATATTCACAATGCTGATGGCAGCATTATTCTTTGGGTGCTTTTCTTCAGCTGGAACTGGGGCTTCAATCAAGGTGGAGGGAATGATGAACAGTTCCTAGTATCAGTCAGTTTGGGCACAAAATCTTCTGGCCGTTGCTAAAATGCTGAAAATGTAGAGCAATTTCACCTTTCAACACAACAATGACCCAAAGGTACCTCCCAATCAACAAAATAATGGCTTGAGCAGAAGAAGATCAAAGTTTTGGAATGGCCCGGCCAGAGCCCAGACCTGAAGAAGGCTGTGCACAGGAGATGCTCTCACAATCTGACAGATTGGAAGTGCTTTTGCAAGGAAGAGTGGCAAAGATTCCTAAATCAAGATGTGTCATGCTGATAGACTCCTATCCCAAAAGACTGAATGCTATCATAAAATCAAAAGGCGTTTCACCAAAGTATTGGTGTAAGGGTGTGCACACTTATGCAACCACATTATTATACACTCTTTTCTCCCTTAACAAATCCAGTTTGTTATTAATTGAATTGTAAAACTTATATATGGTATTAAAGACAGAAAAGTATTCTGAAGTGATTTATCTGGTCTAATTTTTTTTTTAATTTACTTATCAAATTTATTTGCCACCTCCCTCATAGTTCAGGCAACTCTGAGCAGCTTACATCTAAAAAATCTAGCATTTTAACAAGGATGCGTAGACTTTTTATATTCACTGTAACAGTGATCATTCCAATTTTCTCCATTAGTTATGGTATTATTTATTTATTTACTCACTAAAAATTATATCCTATTCAAACTCTGGTTGTTAACTTCCAAATAATAAAACTCAATCCACAATAGTAATAATAATAACAACAATAATATAACAGTATTACCTAAAAGTCAGAATAACAGAATAAAAATAAGGGTTAAAATAATCTATTCCATCCCATCTTATTTATGGAGTCTTCAGATTCCATTCCTCTCCTAAATAGCCCAGTACATTGCTTATTTGAATTTGGTCATGGGTTTGTTTTGAATTCAGAAGCAATGATCATATAGGATAAGTACTTAAGACTTTAATCCAAAGCAGCATAAGAAAGTACACGAGACACCAATCAAGGAACATTCAAAAATACTAAAGAGGACAAAAAGACAAGGACCTTACTCCTCTTCTCCAATTCAGTGAACCCCAGAGAAATTACGGTGGGAAGACCCCTTCCAAGTTAGCAAACATGCAGCACCTTTCTGATTAGATCTGCATCCAGATTCCATCTCATGGGCTTTTTTGATTCATTGATATAAGCTCTGAGCCAACATTACTCAGTATTTGTTTATGGCAATGAGACCATCTCGGGATAAAGGAGTACCTTTTCCCCAAGGTTTTTGGATTGACAGTGAAAAGGATCATCCTACTGTACACAAATTTTCCACCAAGACCAGGTCAAAAAATTACAACCCAAGTTTACTAAAATATATTGCCAAATTCTATAATATGCTTTCAACAATTAGATAGGAATGCAAGTAGTATGCAAAAGGCACATCACTATTTAATTCCTTCTTGCCAATCTTCCAGTAAAAATACCAGCACTACACCAGGTTTTGCTGCTCTGTGGCAAGATAGTCATGTCAGTATCCTGCATTTTGGGGAGTGGCATCATATTCCACAGAGATATTGGATAAAATCTGATGATGACAAGGCATTTGCTTTCAGCAGTCTTCAAGAGAGAATTTTAATAAACTTCTCGTGTGATGTTATTAATTATCTATTGATGGTCAAGAGACTTGTGGAATATCTTATATCTTATTATATCATCAATCTAGCAGCCTGTATATCTCTGGCCATCCACATTTTTGATTAAATACCTAGAGAAGACATGATTAAAAATATCAGTGGGAAGAATTATTTTAAGTTTGGGCGTCTAGGAAGTAATGGAAAGTCATGCAACATAAAAGAACAGCACCACAGACGAAATAAATCCTCAACATTTCCCCCCAAAATTGAAAGCATCCTGGAAATAAGACAAGAATATTGAAGCCTCTTTTCACAAAAGAAAAAAACTTAGAAACGACAAGGTAGATTTTGGAGCAGCATTGGACCTAACCAGGTGGTTACTAACTGGTATAAAATATGTGAACTATAATGGTAATTTATTTGAGCATAATAATGTCACCAAGTTTGCATCACCCATCTCTAGGCATGACTGATTTTTCATCTTTCCATTCATTCACTGCATTATATAGAAAGAGGCATCGAGCTTTTATTTTTCTAGGTTTCTTTTATTCAATTTCACAGTTCTATTTAATAAAGTATTTTCTAAGCTTTAAGCTGGATCTTTGAATTGGGGCTCTCTTGCACCAGACGTTAAATGCCATGTTGATAAAGCTTAAAAACATTTTTTTGTCTTTACCTTAAAATTACTCCATAATCTAGAAGCTGAAACGAGTAAATGACAGCATGATGGTAAGTTATATATTCCTAATTGTCTTTTTTGTCTTCTCCTTAGATTTCATAACCTGTTTGTAGAATCTGATCAAATTTCCTTGTTCAACATTTAATAAAAATTGCCTCCGGTATGGTTGAAGTTATTATATAGTCCTCACCTTAGTAGCAATAGTGCTGGTGTTTTCCATTTATTTTTAAAGCAGGTTGGGAATATTCCAGGCATCTATGAAACACGGACATCCAATTTTTGATGTATCTCCCCCTCCCATGTTTTGAACTTGTTCATGATTGCTTTTGCTTTAAATGAGATGTCAGGAAAAAAAATCACTTTCAAAAAGCAAAGCTATATAGAAGAACATGATTTTTAAAAGATGTTTTTTTATCCCACCTTTATTATTTTTATAAATAACTCAAGGTATAGCTCTCCTATTTTCCCTGCAACAGCCACCCTGTGAGGTGGACTGGGCTGAGAAAGAGTGACTGGCCCAAAGTCACCAGCTAGTTTTCATGCCTAAGGCAGGGCTGGAACTCACAGCCTTTCCAGCTTGGTGCCTTAATAATAGACCAAACTAGCTCTACAGTTGAATTATTTTAAGAATGAAGGGATACAAAACGCTGGTTTTGACTTTTCAAGCCCTACATGGCATGCACTTAAGCTGGCCCGTCCCTGTCTTACTGTCCTCATTTAATCTGTATTTACTTCTTTTATTCATGTTTATATTCATACCTATACTTGTTATCTTGTACATGTTTGACAAACAAATAAAATAAAATAAATAAAAATGGCCTCAGGTTATCTGAGGGACTCTTCCGGATCACATTTACCCATCACTTCACGTCTGGCAGGAGAGGCATGCTGCAGGACCCCATAGGCGAAAAAGTTCCACCTGAAGGGATCTTGAAAGTGAGCCTTTTCTACTATGATATCTGCCCTCTGTAACATTATCCCTCCTGAATTGAGGTTAGCTCCAACCATCACAGCCTTTCAGGAAGTTCTTAAAACAGGTTTTTCTAGCAAATCAGGGAATCCCCTGGTAAGAGGAATCTCACTTGTTGGCTGCATTCATATTCTCCTGTTTTGTGGTCTTGTTTTTAATCTCTGTTCATTGTTTTAATTATTTTAATTGGTTTTGCTGCATGTTTTAATATGTGGTTTTTATTGTTTATTACCCGTAGTCACTTCATATAAGATCAAAGGATGTATTCGTTTGACAAAAAAATAATAATATCGGTATCCTCATTTGTATTCTTTTCCTTCGTTATGTTTTAATTGACTTGCTAATTTCTGGATGTGATATTCTCAAAGGTAAGTCATTTGGAGTTCTTTTGCAATGAGAAGCTGCGCCCAGATGATGTTATTTAGTCTGGTAATGAAACTTGCGCGAGAAGAAAACTAAGCTCAGTGAACACAACAGTACAGAATCAGTTTGGCATATGATGCAGGAAGAGGTGGAAAATATCAGTAATTTAACGGAATAAGATCCCAGGTAGATAAATAGCTAACAAATACTATATACTATATGTTGTTTTTATTATGAATACTTCTTCCAAGAAAGACTGACCTGTTGTAAACCAGGAATGGGCAACCTGCAATCCACATGTCCAGATGCTTGTAACCCCCTCAGAATCACAGATGATTTTAG